>NW_027003024.1:2500-27500 GCF_036934945.1 Oncorhynchus masou masou | reverse complement strand
TTCCCTATTTAGTGCACTACTTTAGACAAGAACCCTATTCCCTATCTAGTGCACTACATTAGACCAGAACCCTATTCCCTATCTAGCTCACTACATTAGACCAGAACCCTATTCCCTATATAGTGCACTACATTAGACCAGAACCCTATTCCCTATCTAGTGCACTACTTTAGACCAGAACCCTATTCCCTATCTAGTGCACTACATTAGACCAGAACCCTATTCCCTATATAGTGCACTACTTTAGACAAGAACCCTATTCCCTATCTAGTGCACTAAATTAGACCAGAACCCTATTCCCCATCTAGCTCACTACATTAGACCAGAACCCTATTCCCTATCTAGTGCACTACTTTAGACCAGAACCCTATTCCCTATCTAGTGCACTACTTTAAACCAGAACCCTATTCCCTATATAGTGCACTACATTAGACCAGAACCCTATTCCCTATCTAGTGCACTACTTTAGACCAGAACCCTATTCCCTATCTAGTTTACTACATTTACATTACATTTACATTTAAGTCATTTAGCAGACGCTCTTATCCAGAGCGACTTACAAACTACTTTAGACCAGAACCCTATTCCCTATATAGTGCACTACATTAGACCAGAACCCTATTCCCTATATAGTGCACTACATTAGACCAGAACCCTATTCCCTATCTAGTGCACTACATTAGACCAGAACCCTATTCCCTATATAGTGCACTACTTTAGACAAGAACCCTATTCCCTATCTAGTGCACTACATTAGACCAGAACCCTATTCCCTATATAGTGCACTACTTTAGACAAGAACCCTATTCCCTATCTAGTGCACTACATTAGACCAGAACCCTATTCCCTATATAGTGCACTACATTAGACCAGAACCCTATTCCCTGTATTGTGCACTACATTAGACCAGAACCCTATTCCCTATCTAGTTTACTACTTTAGACCAGAACCCTATTCCCTATCTAGTGCACTACATTAGACCAGAACCCTATTCCCTATATAGTGCACTACTTTAGACCAGAACCCTATTCCCTATCTAGCTCACTACATTAGACCAGAACCCTATTCCCTACATAGTGCACTACTTTAGACCAGAACCCTATTCCCTATCTAGTGCACTACATTAGACCAGAACCCTATTCCCTATATAGTGCACTACATTAGACCAGAACCCTATTCCCTATATAGTGCACTACATTAGACCAGAACCCTATTCCCTATATAGTGCACTACTTTAGACCAGAACCCTATTCCCTATATAGTGCACAGAGAGAGACCCAGGTTAGTGCCTCAGTCACCCTCTGTCCACAGAGACTCAGGTTAATGCCTCAGTCACCCTCTGTCCACAGAGACCCAGGTTAATGCCTCAGTCACCCTCTGTCCACAGAGACCCAGGTTAATGCCTCAGTCACCCTCTGTCCACAGAGACTCAGGTTAATGCCTCAGTCACCCTCTGTCCACAGAGACTCAGGTTAATGCCTCAGTCACCCTCTGTCCACAGGTTAATGCTGTATATATTATACAGAGAGACCCAGGTTAATGCCTCAGTCACCCTCTGTCCCCAGAGAGACTCAGGTTAATGCCTCAGTCACCCTCTGTCCACAGAGACCCAGGTTAATGCCTCAGTCACCCTCTGTCCACAGAGACTCAGGTTAATGCCTCAGTCACCCTCTGTCCACAGAGACTCAGGTTAATGCCTCAGTCACCCTCTGTCCACACAGAGACTCAGGTTAATGCCTCAGTCACCCTCTGTCCACAGAGACCTAGGTTAATGCCTCAGTCACCCTCTGCCCACAGAGACCCAGGTTAATGCTGTATATACTATACAGAGACCCAGGTAAATGCTTTACATACTATACAGAGAGACTAGTTGCTCGGGTGGTTGTGTTCTTTTTGTCTGGCTTCTATGTGACGTGCCTTAGGGGAACCTGGTTGTTCCCTCTGTCAGTCTGGCTGCTATGTGATGTGCATTAGGGGAACCTGGCTGTTCCCTCTGTCAGTCTGGCTGCTATGTGACGTGCCTTAAGGGAACCTGTCTGTTCCCTCTGTCAGTCTGGCTGCTACGTCAGCATGACATGTGACGTGCCTTAAGGGAACCTGTCTGTCTGTGGTTGTTGTGGTCTAACATGGACAGGGCATCCCAGTGTGTGTGTGTGTGTGAGTGCTAGAATTAGTGTTAAGGTTAAAATGAGTGTCAGGGTTAGATGCTAGGGTTAGTTTCATGGTTAAGGTAACGTTTAGGCTTAGGGAAAACAGAATTTTGAATGGGACTGAATTGTTTGTCCCCACAAGGGTTAGACTGTGTGTGTGTGTGTGTGTGTGTGTGTGTGTGTGTGTGTGTGTGTGTGTGTGTGTGTGTGTGTGTGTGTGTGTGTGTGTGTGTGTGTGTGTGTGTGTGTGTGTGTGGCCAGACTTAAGTGTAAGGAGACATGTGTTCTATCTGCTGATGACTAACGATGAGGTTAAACGGTGAGGATCCTCATGAACAGAGTCTATAGAGGTGTTGGAGAACCTGGAGAACACACACGCACACAGGCCATAGAGGTGTTTGGACTTGGAGGAGAGGTGGTGACATTACAGTGACACATCCTGAGGGGCCACACACACACACACACACACACACACACACACACACACACACACACACACACACACACACACACACACACACACACACACACACACACACACACACACACACACACACACACACACACACACACTAGGTGGCTGTGATGTCCTGTCCATGTTAGACCACAACAACACATACACCTTGTCCCGTACACGTAAGTCATGCAAACACAGTGAACTTGTGAACCTCTGAACAGGAGCACTGTCACTGGGGGTAAAAGGCTAGTTCGTAGTGTAGCCAGAGCACTTCACATCTTCTCTGTCTTTATGGAGAACTTTGGTCCTCTGCTCTACACCACTTCACATCCTCTCTGTCTTTATGGAGAACCTTGGTCCTACACCACTTCACATCCTCTCTGTCTTTATGGAGAACCTTGGTCCTCTGCTCTACACCACTTCACATCCTCTCTGTCTTTATGGAGAACCTTGGTCCTACACCACTTCACATCCTCTCTGTCTTTATGGAGAACCTTGGTCCTCTGCTCTACACCACTTCACATCCTCTCTGTCTTTATGGAGAACCTTGGTCCTCTGCTCTACACCACTTCACATCCTCTCTGTCTTTATGGAGAACCTTGGTCCTACACCACTTCACATCCTCTCTGTCTTTATGGAGAACCTTGGTCCTCTGCTCTACACCACTTCACATCCTCTCTGTCTTTATGGAGAACCTTGGTCCTCTGCTCTACACCACTTCAATCCTCTCTGTCTTTATGGAGAAACTTGGTCCTCTGCTCTACACCACTTCACATCCTCTCTGTCTTTATGGAGAACCTTGGTCCTCTGCTCTACACCACTTCACATCCTCTCTGTCTTTAATGGAGAACCTTGGTCCTACACCACTTCACATCCTCTCTGTCTTTATGGAGAACCTTGGTCATCTGCTCTACACCACTTCACATCCTCTCTGTCTTTATGGAGAACCTTGGTCCTCTGCTCTACACCACTTCACATCCTCTCTGTCTTTATGGAGAACCTTGGTCCTCTGCTCTACACCACTTCACATCCTCTCTGTCTTTAATGGAGAACCTTGGTCCTACACCACTTCACATCCTCTCTGTCTTTATGGAGAACCTTGGTCCTCTGCTCTACACCACTTCACATCCTCTCTGTCTTCAATGGAGAACCTTGGTCCTCTGCTCTACACCACTTCACATCCTCTCTGTCTTTATGGAGAACCTTGGTCCTCTGCTCTACACCACTTCACATCCTCTCTGTCTTTATGGAGAACCTTGGTCCTCTGCTCTACACCACTTCACATCCTCTCTGTCTTTATGGAGAACCTTGGTCCTCTGCTCTACACCACTTCACATCCTCTCTGTCTTTATGGAGAACCTTGGTCCTCTGCTCTACACCACTTCACATCCTCTCTGTCTTTATGGAGAACCTTGGTCCTCTGCTCTACACCACTTCACTTCACATCCTCTCTGTCTTTATGGAGAACCTTGGTCCTCTGCTCTACATCACTTCACATCCTCTCTGTCTTTATGGAGAACCTTGGTCCTCTGCTCTACACCACTTCACATCCTCTCTGTCTTTATGGAGAACCTTGGTCCTCTGCTCTACATCACTTCACATCCTCTCTGTCTTTATGGAGAACCTTGGTCCTCTGCTCTACACCACTTCACATCCTCTCTGTCTTTATGGAGAACTTTGGTCCTCTGCTCTACACCACTTCACATCCTCTCTGTCTTTATGGAAAACCTTGGTCCTACACCACTTCACATCCTCTCTGTCTTTATGGAGAACCTTGGTCCTCTGCTCTACACCACTTCACATCCTCTCTGTCTTTAATGTAGAACCTTGGTCCTACACCACTTCACATCCTCTCTGTCTTTATGGAGAACCTTGGTCCTCTGCTCTACACCACTTCACATCCTCTCTGTCTTTATGGAGAACCTTGGTCCTCTGCTCTACACCACTTCACATCCTCTCTGTCTTTATGGAGAACCTTGGTCCTACACCACTTAACATCCTCTCTGTCTTTATGTAGAACCTTGGTCCTCTGCTCTACACCACTTCACATCCTCTCTGTCTTTATGGAGAACCTTGGTCCTCTGGTCTACACCACTTAACATCCTCTCTGTCTTTATGGAGAACCTTGGTCCTCTGGTCTACACCACTTCACATCCTCTCTGTCTTTATGTAGAACCTTGGTCCTCTGCTCTACACCACTTCACATCCTCTCTGTCTTTTGATTAAAACATAATAATGGATTTGACAGTCTTGTCCAATGGTTCCTCCTGTCAGGATTCAGCCCCTTATTAAAAGGTGTAATCTGGGATCTAGGAATTTAAGAGAGGTCACATACATTTCTTAGCATTTCCCCCAGAAAACGAATACCAGACTGTGCCTTTAAAAGCTTCATGAAGAAGCTGTTTGAATAAGAGCTGAGAGAGACGGGACACGGCCAATTACAGATCCTGTTTATAGAATAGTTTCAGTTGTCTTTCTATCCTCGTCATTGTATTGAAGACATGATGAAAAGCTCAACCAGAGGGGGAGTTGACATTTCCGCATTTCCATTTGTGTAATGGGTAGATGGTTTAAAAAGCAACGTGTCAAAGGGCCCTTTCTCAGGTTACCAGGTAGATGGTTAACTGGTCGATGCAGAGAAGACTTCTCTAAGCTTCCTAAATCATTTATGAAGTCAACCATTAGAGGCTATTAGTTTGACAGGCAGTTATCACAGTTGATGCGTTTCAATAGGAAAAGCTTTCAGGCTTTATAGTTAGTGAAAAGGGGTACTACTCCTTTCAATCCAAAGCTTTTCCCTTTAGCGTCTCTCCATCGTTAAATTTTTTATTTCACCTTTATTTAACCAGGTAGACCACTTGACAAGTTAACAAGCTAACAAGTTCTCATTTACAACTGCGACCTGGCCAAGGTAAAGCAAAGCAGTGTGACACAGACAACAACACAGAGTTACACATGGAATAACATGGAATAGACAATAAACAACCCCAATAACACAACAAACAAGTCAATGACACAGTAGAAAAAAGAAAGTCTATATACAGTGTGTGCAAAAGGCATGAGGAGGTAGGCAATAAATAGGCCACAGTAGCGAATAATTACAATTGATCAGATTAACACTGGAGTGATAGATGAGCAGATGATAGTGTGTACGTAGTGATACTGGTGTACAAAAGAGCAGCAAAGTAAATAAAAACAATATGGGGATGAGGTAGGTAGATTGGGTGGGCTATTTACAGATGGACTATGTACAGCTGCAGTGATCAGTTAGCTGCTCAGATAGCTGATGTTTAAAGTTAGTGAGGAAAATGTAAGTCTCCAGCTTCAGCAATTTTTGTAATTCATGGATTTATCGGTGGTGACCGTGTTACCTAGCCCCAGTGAAGTGGGTGGCTGGGAGGAGGTGCTCTTGTTCTCCATGGACTTTACAGTGTCCCAAAACTTTTTGGAGTTAGAGCTACAGGATGCAAATTTCTGCTTGAAAACACTAGCCTTTGCTTTCCTGACTGACTGCGTTTATTGGTTCCTGACTTCCCTGAACAGTTGCATATCGCGAGGACTATTCAATGCTATTGCTATAGCGGACTGTGCTAAAGCAGTGAGTAAAACAAACTTAGGGAGGAGGCTTCTGATGTTAATATGCAAACCAAGGCTTTTACGATCAAACAGTAGGTTATTAACCAGCAGGTTATTAAAGGGTAGGTTATTAAAGGGTAGGTTATTAACCAGTAGTTTATTAAAGGGTAGGTTATTAACCAGTAGGTTATTAAACAGTAGGTTATTAACCAGTAGGTTATTAAAGGGTAGGTTATTAAAGGGTAGGTTATTAACCAGTAGGTTATTAAAGGGTAGGTTATTAACCAGTAGGTTATTAAACAGTAGGTTATTAACCAGTAGGTTATTAAAGGGTAGGTTATTAACCATCAGGTTATCAAAGGGTAGGTTATTAACCAGCAGGTTATTAAAGGGTAGGTTATTAAAGGGTAGGTTATTAACCAGTAGGTTATTAAACAGTAGGTTATCAACCAGCAGGTTATTAAACAGTAGGTTATTAACCAGCAGGTTATTAAACAGTAGGTTATTAAAGGGTAGGTTATTAACCAGTAGGTTATTAAAGGGTAGGTTATTAACCAGCAGGTTATCAAACAGTAGGTTATCAACCAGCAGGTTATTAAACAGTAGGTTATTAACCAGCAGGTTATTAAACAGTAGGTTATTAAAGGGTAGGTTATTAACCAGTAGGTTATTAACCAGCAGGTTATTAAACAGTAGGTTATTAACCAGCAGGTTATTAAACAGTAGGTTATTAAAGGGTAGGTTATTAACCAGTAGGTTATTAAAGGGTAGGTTATTAAACAGTAGGTTATTAAAGGGTAGGTTATTAACCAGTAGGTTATTAAACAGTAGGTTATTAACCAGTAGGTTATTAAACAGTAGGTTATTAACCAGCAGGTTATTAAACAGTAGGTTATTAAACAGTAGGTTATTAAACAGTAGGTTATTAACCAGCAGGTTATTAACCAGCAGGTTATTAAACAGTAGGTTATTAAACAGTAGGTTATTAAAGGGTAGGTTATTAACCAGTAGGTTCTTAAACAGTAGGTTATTAAAGGGTAGGTTATTAAACAGTAGGTTATTAAACAGTAGGTTATTAAAGGGTAGGTTATTAAACAGTAGGTTATTAACCAGCAGGTTATTAACCAGTAGGTCATTAACCAGTAGGTTATTAAACAGTAGGTTATTAAACAGTAGGTTATTAAACAGTAGCATAATTGACAAATAACATCCATGCTGTGCATAGACCTCCCCTGAAACATGAATATTTTAGCCTTACATTGTTACAGATAAACATGTGCCTTGCGAAAGTATTCGGCCCCCTTGAACTTTGCGACCTTTTGCCACATTTCAGGCTTCAAACATAAAGATATAAAACAACAAGTGAGACACAATCCTGAAGTGGAACGACATTTATTGGATATTTCAAACTTTTTTAACAAACCAAAACTGAAAAATTGGGCATGCAAAATTATTCAGCCCCTTTACTTTCAGTGCAGCAAACTCTCTCCAGAAGTTCAGTGAGGATCTCTGAATTATCCAATGTTGACCTAAATGACTAATGATGATAAATACAATCCACCTGTGTGTAATCAAGTCTCCATATAAATGCACCTGCACTGTGATAGTCTCAGAGGTCCGTTAAAAGCTCAGAGAGCATCATGAAGAACAAGGAACACACCAGGCAGGTCCGAGATACTGTTGTGAAGAAGTTTAATGCCGGATTTGGATACAAAAAGATTTCCCAAGCTTTAAACATCCCAAGGAGCACTGTGCAAGCGATAATATTGAAATGGAAAGAGTATCAGACCACTGCAAATCTACCAAGACCTGGCCGTCCCTCTAAACTTTCAGCTCATACAAGGAGAAGACTGATCAGAGATGCAGCCAAGAGGCCCATGATCACTCTGGATGAACTGCAGAGATCTACAGCTGAGGTGGGAGACTCTGTCCATAGGACAACAATCAGTCGTACATTGCACAAATCTGGCCTTTATGGAAGAGTGGCAAGAAGAAAGCCATTTCTTAAAGATATCCATAAAAAGTGTTGTTTAAAGTTTGCCGCAAGCCACCTGGGAGACACACCAAACATGTGGAAGAAGGTGCTCTGGTCAGATGAAACCAAAATTGAACTATTTGGCAGCAATGCAAAACGTTATGTTTGGCGTAAAAGCAACACAGCTCATCACCCTGAACACACCATACCCACTGTCAAACATGGTGGTGGCAGCATCATGGTTTGGGCCTGCTTTTCTTCAGCAGGGACAGGGAAGATGGTTAAAATTGATGGGAAGATGGATGGAGCCAAATACAGGACCATTCTGGAAGAAAACCTGATGGAGTCTGCAAAAGACCTGAGACTGGGACGGAGATTTGTCTTCCAACAAGACAATGATCCAAAACATAAAGCAAAATCTACAATGGAATGGTTCAAAAATAAACATATCCAGGTGTTAGAATGGCCAAGTCAAAGTCCAGACCTGAATCCAATCGAGAATCTGTGGAAAGAACTGAAAACTGCTGTTCACAAATGCTCTCCATCCAACCTCACTGAGCTCGAGATGTTTTGCAAGGAGGAATGGGGAAAAAATTCAGTCTCTCGATGTGCAAAACTGATAGAGGCATACCCCAAGCGACTTACAGCTGTAATCGCAGCAAAAGGTGGCGCTACAAAGTATTAAGTTAAGGGGGCTGAATCATTTTGCACGCCCAATTTTTCAGTTTTTGATTTGTTAAAAAAGTTTGAAATATCCAATAAATGTCGTTCCACTTCATGATTGTGTCCCACTTGTTGTTGATTCTTCACAAAAAAATACAGTTTTATATCTTTATGTTTGAAGCCTGAAATGTGGCAAAAGGTCGCAAAGTTCAAGGGGGCCGAATACTTTCGCAAGGCACTGTATATTACAGTAAGTTTTACTGTAAAATATATTTTTACAACAGGACCCAAAGGCTGCCTCCACAGGGGGAAGAGGAAAAATATTTTTAGATGCGCAGGAAAATGCTATTGTTGACATGGTTGTTGTCAACAATGCAATAAAACTGCGGGACTTCAAGATAGAGTGCTGGCTGATAATGATATATTTGAAAATGTTAATTCTGTCAGCACAACAACTATTGCTCGAGTCCTAAAGAAACACCAAGTTACAATGAAACAGTTATACACTGTACCGTTCGAGAGAAACAGTGAACGGGTAAAAGAGCAAAGATACCAATATGTCCAGGTAAGACGCCTGAGGTTACGTACACAGCTATACAAAATATTTACAGTACAAAAAAACACTCGCATTTCTACAGTAAAACTGTGCACTTACTGTTTTTCAGAGAGTAATGGAGGTGGAAGCACTGGAAAGACCACATTAATTTGTATTTATCGATGAAGCTGGATTTAACCTTGCCAAAACACGGCGCAGAGGAAGGAATGTTATAGGTCAAAGGGCCACTGTGGAGGTTCCAGGCCTAAGGGGGGGAAATATCACCATGTGTGCTGCAATGGCCAATGATGCCAATATAGCTTTCCTAGAACGGCTCTATGCTCAGCTAGTGCCAGCAGAACAGGAGGAGCCAGTAAGAAACCCCCAAGTTTTTGTCATAGTTTGCGATAACGTTGCTTTTCACCACTCTGCAGCTGTCACAGATTGGTTTGCAGCACATCACAGATTTATGGTTTTGTACCTGCCTGCATATTCACCATTCCTCAACCCAATAGAGGAGTTTTTCTCTGCCTGGAGGTGGAAAGTGTTTGGTCACCACCCACATGACCAAATGTCTCTTTTGGAAGCCATGCGTGCCGGATGTGAGGACACGAGTCCAGAGGACTGCCAGGGATGGATAAGGCACTCCAGAAGGTTCTTCCCCAGGTGCATGGCAAGAGAAAACATGAGATGTGATGTTAAAGAAAACCTGTGGCCTGATGCTAGAGAGAGGCAGGATTAGCCCCTCAATTATTTGTTTGAATTACAGTATGTACTTTTTTTTCTCATTACTGTAATTCCGTAAATTACTACAGACTATTGAAGCAAACTGCTAATTTTCATTTACCTTAAAGAATTGTTATGTGCTAAAATCTTTAATAAATCATGTGAAAGAATGTCACTCTTTTCTTTGAAGAAAATATTACTTTGTATGAAGTCACTGAAATTGTTCAAACTGTAAAGATGAAAGGTTTGTATTTTCTATATTGGTGTAACGACGTTCTTCGTTTGTCGAAAGAGAGTCGGACCGAAATGCAGCGTGTTTGTTACTCATGTTTATTAGTGAAAACAAATAACGAAACTATACATGAAATAACGAATAAATACAAAACAACAAAATGGAACGTGAAACCTATTACAGCCTGACTGGTGAAACTAACACAGAGACAGGAACAATCACCCACGAAATACAAAGCGAAACCCAGGCTACCTAAATACGGTTCCCAATCAGAGACAACGAGAATCACCTGACTCTGATTGAGAACAACCTCAGGCAGCCAAACCTATGAAACACACACCCCTAATCAGCTACAATCCCAATAACTAAAAACCCCCACTAAATACAACAAACAATAAACCCATGTCACACCCTGGCCTGACCAACTAATAAACTAAAACACAAAATACTAAGACCAAGGCGTGACAATTGGTGTTTGATGCTAGTATTTTTACTCTCAGTGTGTTCTGAGTGACAGTGTGTGTTATCTCAGTGAGGGTTGTGCATAGTGTTTGGCTGCACTGAGCGTGTTTTGAGCCATGTGTTAAGAGTTGTGTTGCTTGGAATGAGTTTTGCAGGTGATGTGAACTGTTTAGCTCAGGTGACTGTTGGTAGTGCAGACTGTAGTTAGAGTTTTGCACATGTGACTCCAGTTGTGCCCACTGTCATTTAGCAATCGGAAAAAACTGTAAACAGTAGGTTATTAACCAGTAGGTTATTAACCAGTAGGTTATTAACCAGTAGGTTATTAAACAGTAGGTTATTAAACAGTAGGTTATTAACCAGCAGGTTATTAACCGGTAGGTTATTAAACAGTAGGTTATTAAACAGTAGGTTATTAAACAGCAGGTTATTAACCAGTAGGTTATTAACCAGTAGGTTATTAAACAGTAGGTTATTAAAGGGTAGGTTATTAACCAGTAGGTTATTAAAGTGTAGGTTATTAACCAGTAGGTTATTAAACTGTTGGTTATTAAACAGTAGGTTTAATAACCAGTAGGTTATTAACCAGTAGGTTATTAAACAGCAAGTTATTAAACAGCAGGTTATTAAACAGCAGACTATTAAACAGTAGGTTATTAAACAGTAGGTTATTAACCAGTAGGTTATTAAACAGTAGGTTATTAAAGGGTAGGTTATTAACCAGTAGATTATTAAACAGTAGGTTATTAAAGGGTAGGTTATTAAAGGGTAGGTTATTAAAGTGTAGGTTATTAACCAGTAGGTTATTAAAGAGTATGTTATTAAAGGGTAGGTTATTAACCAGTAGGTTATTAAACAGTAGATTATTAAAGGGTAGGTTATTAACCAGTAGGTTATTAAAGTGTAGGTTATTAACCAGTAGGTTATTAAACAATAGGTTATTAAACAGTAGGTTATTAAACAGTAGGTTATTAAACAGTAGGTTATTAACCAGCAGGTTATTAACCAGTAGATTATTAAACAGTAGGTTATTAACCAGTAGATTATTAACCAGTAGATTATTAACCAGTAGGTTATTAACCAGTAGGTTATTAACCAGTAGATTATTAACCAGTAGATTATTAACCAGTAGGTTATTAACCAGTAGGTTATTAAAGGGTAGGTTATTAACCAGTAGGCTATTAACCAGTAGGTTATTAAACAGTAGGTCATTAAACAGTAGGTTATTAAACAGTAGGCTATTAACCAGTAGGTTATTAACCAGTATGTCATTAACCAGTAGGTTATTAACCAGTAGGTTATTAACCAGTAGATTATTAACCAGTAGGTTATTAACCAGTAGATTATTAACCAGTAGGTTATTAACCAGTAGGTCATTAACCAGTAGGTTATTAACCAGTAGGCTATTAACCAGTAGGTTATTAAACAGTAGGTTATTAAACAGTAGGTTATTAAACAGTAGGTTATTAAACAGTAGCATAATTGACAAATAACGTCCGTGCTGTGCATAGACCTCACCTGAAACATGAATATTTTAGCCTTACATTGTTACAGATAAACATGTCTTAGCAACCTTGCTTTGAAGTAGCCTGCCCTGTCCATTATATCCCTGAATGAGAATTTGAAAAATTCCAGTAAGAATGTGGTTATAATGTGTCTGTTTGAAAGGGAACCATATTAGCATTATCCAATTATTTTTTGTACAGGCAACAAACTGCAAATCCTACGTGAATTAGGTATCTGAGTAAAGTTTTTATTTATTTTGTATTGAATATTTAAAACATACAATCTACTTGTAGTGAAGCCGCTCAACATTCACATCACACCCAGCCTCCCAACAGACTCCCATCCAGAACCGGCCGCAGAAACAACCAGAGTCAACGCCTTGCTCAAGGGCACGTTGGCAGATCTCCCACAAGGTCTGTGGACATGGTCTGAGGTCAACGTCTGACTACCGGACTATGTGACGAGATTTAGCTTCCGAAATATTGGTCCTTTTCGATATTATGTAATGCAAATCAAATCAAATGTATTTGTCACATACACATGGTTAGCAGATGTTAATGCGAGCGTAGCAAAATGCTTGTGCTTCTAGTTCCGACAATGCAGTAATAAATAACACGTAAAAAAAAATAAAAAAAATACTGCATAGTTTTCTAGGAACGCGAAGCGAGGCGGCCATCTCTGTTGGCGCCGGAAGTTAATTTAGTTAGTTAATCAGCGTCAAAAAGGCAAGTTAGAATCAAAGACAGGTGTGAGTTCAGCTTCCATTTTGTTTTTGTGATTGGTCTTGAGGCGTTTGAAACAGAGACTTATTTCAAGTAGCACGTTTCCATTAGTTCTCCATTGAGATGAGCCTGGGGTGATCTGTGTGTAACCAGGCATGGCCATTATGTCAAGCTCCTATCTCTTACCACAGTTTACCCAGTGGCGTGTGTGAGGGTGTGTGCGTGTGTGCATCTGTGCGTGTGTTCGTTCATGCGTGTGTGTGCGTGTATGCATTCATTTGTGTGTGTATGTGTGTATGTGTGCGTGTGTGTGTGTGTGTGTGTGTGTGTGTGTGTGTGTGTGTGTGTGTGTGTGTGTGTGTGTGTGTGTGTGTGTGTGTGTGTGTGTGTGTGCATTCATTTGTGTGTGTGTGTGTGTGTGTGTGTATATGCGTGTGTGTGCGTATTCATATGTGTGTATGTGTGTGTGTTTGTGTGTGTGTGTGCATGTGGTAATGTGTGCGTGTGTGTGTGTACTTGTTCGTGCATGCATGCGTGCGTGTGTGTGTGTATACAACCTCCAAGGTATCTTACCATCCCTCTATTCTCTTGCTCTAGTCTGGTCGGTGACGTTGGATCCGACCGAACAGGAAGCTTGTCCAATGGTCCTAATCAGATCTTCCACTGTGTTGATGTGATTATCTCTGGAGTCAGCCAACACTGAGGTGTTGACAGTCTACTGGGTTACTGTGTGCTGCGGGGGATCCCTCAAAGCACCTGTTGACCTGGACACACAAGGAGGAAGAGGACACACACAGTGACCCTGATAGCAGGGCTTTGTGGGGAACAGAACACTAGGTACCTGTTCGTCTCTGTCCAACGTGTTTGTGTTGGCAAGAAAGAAATATAAAAAAAAATCACAAAAGGAAGATATTGATTGTCGTCTATGGAGAGTCTTTGTGTCTGAACTCGAAATAATCTCCTTTTCAATGCAGAGCGCTGGATACTGTCTTTGTCTGCCTAGAGACGATAACACAAGGCTGTTATCCCAAACCGCACCCTATTCTCCACAATGTGCACTCCTTCCTATGGGGCACTGGTCAGAAGTAGTGCACTATGTAGGGAATAGGGTGCCATTTGGGACGTAGAAAAGGGGTCTAGGTCATGGATAATGATCTGTCACATGTAAAGTAACAGAAACATTGAATTTGTGTTAAATAGCGTTTAGTGTCAGTGGTATCAGCCCAGCATTATCTCATGATCTCAGACCACCGGTACAGAGAAGATTGGACCTCTACTCCTCAGTTAAAGCTCACATCTCATCTGGCATCCTATTCCCTTATATGGGTTGGTCAAAAGTAGTGCACTATGTAGGAAATAGGGTGCCATTTGTTTGTAAATAATGTTATTCTATGAGCAGTACGGGGAAAAGATCTAACCGCCTGGTGGTGTTATATTCTCACCCTATTGGTAATCAGAGGTTCTGTCCCCAACGGCACCCTGTTCCCTATATAGTGCACTACTTTAGACTAGGACCCATAGGGGTCTGTTCCCTATATAGTGCACTACTTTATTGAAGAGCCTTATGGGTCCTGGTCAAAAGTAGTGTGTTAAGAGACGCAGCCAGAGAAAGTTAATGAAATGTTTAAGCTTTAGGGAGCTTCTTACCAACGCTCCAGAGATACCAACTTCTTACCAACGCTCCAGAGATACCAACTTCTTACCAACGCTCCAGAGATACCAACTTCCTACCAACGCTCCAGAGATACCAACTTCTTACCAACGCTCCAGAGATACCAACTTCTTACCAACGCTCCAGAGATACCAACTTCTTACCAACGCTCCAGAGATACCAACTTCTTACCAACGCTCCAGAGATACCAACTTCTTACCAACACTCCAGAGATACCAACTTCTTACCAACACTCCAGGGATACCAACTTCTTACCAACGCTCCAGGGATACCAACTTCTTACCAACGCTCCAGGGATACCAACTTCTCCAGAGATACCAAATTAAGGAGCTTCTTACCAACACCACAGAGATACCAAATTAAAGAGCTTCTTACCAACATTACAGAGATACCAAATTAAGGAGTTTCTTACCAACATTACAGAGATACCAAATTAAGAAGTTTCTTACCAACATTACAGAGATACCAAATTAAGGAGTTTCTTACCAACATTACAGAGATACCAAATTAAGGAGCTTCTTACCAACATTACAGAGATACCAAATTAAGGAGCTTCTTACCAACATTACAGAGATACCAAATTAAGGAGTTTCTTACCAACATTACAGAGATACCAAATTAAGGAGTTTCTTACCAACATTACAGAGATACCACATTAAGGAGCATCTTACCAACATTACAGAGATACCACATTAAGGAGCTTCTTACCAACATTACAGAGATACCAAATTAAGGAGTTTCTTACCAACATTACAGAGATACCAAATTAAACAGTTCTTACCAACATTACAGAGATACCAAATTAAGGAGTTTCTTACCAACATTACAGAGATACCACATTAAGGAGTTTCTTACCAACATTACAGAGATACCACATTAAGGAGCATCTTACCAACATTACAGAGATACCACATTAAGGAGTTTCTTAGCAACATTACAGAGATACCAAATTAAGGAGTTTCTTACCAACATTACAGAGATACCACATTAAGGAGCTTCTTACCAACATTACAGAGATACCAAATTAAGGAGTTTCTTACCAACATTACAGAGATACCAAATTAAGGAGCTTCTTACCAACATTACAGAGATACCAAATTAAGGAGTGTCTTACCAACATTACAGAGATACCACATTAAGGAGCTTCTTACCAACATTACAGAGATACCAAATTAAGGAGTGTCTTACCAACATTACAGAGATACCAAATTAAGGAGCTTCTTACCAACATTACAGAGATACCAAATTAAGGAGCTTCTTACCAACATTACAGAGATACCAAATTAAGGAGTTTCTTACAAACATTACAAAGATACCAAATTAAGGAGTTTCTTACCAACATTACAGAGATACCACATTAAGGAGCATCTTACCAACATTACAGAGATACCACATTAAGGAGCTTCTTACCAACATTACAGAGATACCAAATTAAGGAGTTTCTTACCAACATTACAGAGATACCAAATTAAACAGATCTTACCAACATTACAGAGATACCACATTAAGGAGCATCTTACCAACATTACAGAGATACCAAATTAAGGAGTTTCTTACCAACATTACAGAGATACCAAATTAAACAGTTCTTACCAACATTACAGAGATACCACATTAAGGAGCATCTTACCAACATTACAGAGATACCACATTAAGGAGTTTCTTACCAACATTACAGAGATACCACATTAAGGAGTTTCTTACCAACATTACAGAGATACCAAATTAAGGAGCTTCTTACCAACATTACAGAGATACCAACTTCTTACCAACACTCCAGGGATACCAACTTCTTACCAACACTCCAGGGATACCAACTTCTTACCAACACTCCAGAGATACCAACTTCTTACCAACACTCCAGAGATACCAACTTCTTACCAACACTCCAGAGATACCAACTTCTTACCAACACTCCAGAGATACCAACTTCTTACCAACACTCCAGAGATACCAACTTAAGGAGCTTCTTACCAACATTGCATAGATACCAACTTAGTGAGGTTCTTACCAACCCCACAGAGATACCAAATTAAGGAGCTTCTTACCAACACCACAGAGATACCAAATTAAAGAGCTTCTTACCAACATTAGAGAGATACCAAATTAAGGAGCTTCTTACCAACATTACAGAGATACCAAATTAAGGAGCTTCTTACCAACACCACAGAGATACCAAATTAAAGAGCTTCTTACCAACATTACAGAGTTACCAAATTAAGGAGTTTCTTACCAACATTACAGAGATACCAAATTAAGGAGCTTCTTACCAACATTACAGAGATACTAAATTAAGGAGCTTCTTACCAATATTACAGAGATACCAAATTAAGGAGCTTCTTACCAACATTACAGAGATACCAAATTAAGGAGTTTCTTACCAACATTACAGAGATACCAAATTAAGGAGTTTCTTACCAACATTACAGAGATACCAAATTAAGGAGTTTCTTACCAACATTACAGAGATACCACATTAAGGAGAATCTTACCAACATTACAGAGATACCACATTAAGGAGCTTCTTACCAACATTACAGAGATACCAAATTAAGGAGTTTCTTACCAACATTACAGAGATACCAAATTAAAGAGCTTCTTACCAACATTACAGAGATACCAAATTAAGGAGTTTCTTACCAACACCACAGAGATACCAAATTAAAGAGCTTCTTACCAACATTACAGAGATACCACATTAAGGAGTTTCTTACCAACACCACAGAGATACCAAATTAAGGAGGTTCTTACCAACATTACAGAGATACCAAATTAAGGAGTTTCTTACCAACATTACAGAGATACCAAATTAAAGAGCTTCTTACCAACACCACAGAGATACCAAATTAAGGAGCTTCTTACCAACACTCCAGGGATACCAACCTCTTACCAACACTCCAGGGATACCAACCTCTTACCAACACTCCAGGGATACCAACCTCTTACCAACACTCCAGGGATACCAACTTCTTACCAACACTCCAGGGATACCAACCTCTTACCAACACTCCAGGGATACCAACTTCTTACCAACACTCCAGAGATACCAACTTCTTACCAACACTCCAGAGATACCAACTTCTTACCAACACTCCAGAGATACCAACTTCTTACCAACACTCCAGAGATACCAACTTAAGGAGCTTCTTACCAACATTGCATAGATACCAACTTAGTGAGGTTCTTACCAACCCCACAGAGATACCAAATTAAGTAGCTTCTTACCAACATGCCAGAGATACCAACTTCTTACCAACACAGCAGAGATACCAAATTAAGGAGCTTCTTACCAACATTAGAGAGATACCAAATTAAGGAGTTTCTTACCAATATTACAGAGATACATTTACATTACATTTAAGTCATTTAGCAGACGCTCTTATCCAGAGCGACTTACAAATTGGTGAATTCACCTTCTGACATCCAGTGGAACAGCCACTTTACAATAGTGCATCTAAATCATTAAGGGGGGGGGTGGTGAGAAGGATTACTTATCCAAATTAAGGAGCTTCTTACCAACATTACAGAGATACCAAATTAAGGAGTTTCTTACCAACATTACAGAGATACCAAATTAAGGAGTTTCTTACCAACATTACAGAGATACCACATTAAGGAGCTTCTTACCAACATTACAGAGATACCAAATTAAGGAGTTTCTTACCAACATTACAGAGATACCAAATTAAGGAGCTTCTTACCAACATTACAGAGATACCAAATTAAGGAGTGTCTTACCAACATTACAGAGATACCACATTAAGGAGCTTCTTACCAACATTACAGAGATACCAAATTAAGGAGTTTCTTACCAACATTACAGAGATACCAAATTAAGGAGTTTCTTACCAACATTACAGAGACACCAAATTAAAGTTCTTCTTACCAACATTACAGAGATACCAAATTAAGGAGTTTCTTACCAACATTACAGAGATACCAAATTAAGGAGCTTCTTACCAACATTACAGAGATACCAAATTAAGGAGTGTCTTACCAATAATATATATATATATCCCATTTAGCAGACGCTTTTGTCCAAAGCGACTTACAAGTCGGCTGGGGCCACTACTTTTACATATGGGTGGCCCCAGCGGGAATCGAACCCACGACGCTTGGCGTTGCAAGCGCCATGCTCTACCGACTGAGCCACACAGGACCCCCAAACATTACAGAGATACCAGAGATACCAAATTAAGGAGCTTCTTACCAACATTACAGAGATACCAAATTAAGGAGCTTCTTACCAATATTACAGAGATACCAAATTAAGGAGCTTCTTACCAACATTACAGAGATACCAAATTAAGGAGTTTCTTACCAACATTACAGAGATACCAAATTAAGGAGTTTCTTACCAACATTACAGAGATACCAAATTAAGGAGTTTCTTACCAACATTACAGAGATACCAAATTAAGGAGCTTCTTACCAACATTACCGAGATACCAAATTAAGGAGCTTCTTACCAACATTACAGAGATACCACATTAAAGAGCATTACACCGTTACCAAATTAAAGAGCTTCTTACCAACATTACAGAGATACCAAATTAAGGAGCTTCTTACCAACATTACAGAGATACCAACTTCTATCTGAAGTTGTTGCTGTTGTTCCTGCGGAATTAAAACGTATCAATGAGTTACAGTCCAGCTTGTGTTTGAATCATGTAGAGAGAGATGGGTTTGACTCCACGTGGGTTTGGAAGGACAACAACATGTAGAGAGAGATGGGTTTGACTCCACGTGGGTTTGGAAGGACAACATGTAGAGAGAGATGGGTTTGACTCCACATGGGTTTGGAAGGACAACAACATGTGGAGAGAGATGGGGTTGACTCCACGTGGGTTTAGAAGGACAACATGTAGAGAGAGATGGGTTTGACTCCACATGGGTTTGGAAGGACAACAACATGTGGAGAGAGATGGGTTTGACTCCACATGGGTTTAGAAGGACAACATGTAGAGAGAGATGGGTTTGACTCCACATGGGTTTAGAAGGACAACATGTAGAGAGAGATGGGTTTGACTCCACATGGGTTTGGAAGGACAACAACATGTAGAGAGAGATGGGTTTGACTCCACGTGGGTTTAGAAGGACAACATGTAGAGAGATGGGTTTGACTCCACGCGGGTTTAGAAGGACAACATGTAGAGAGAGATGGGTTTGACTCCACATGGGTTTGGAAGGACAACAACATGTAGAGAGAGATGGGTTTGACTCCACGTGGGTTTAGAAGGACAACAACATGTAGAGAGATGGGTTTGACTCCACGTGGGTTTAGAAGGACAACATGTAGAGAGAGATGGGTTTGACTCAACGCGGGTTTAGAAGGACAACATGTAGAGAGAGATGGGTTTGACTCCACATGGGTTTAGAAGGACAAGATGTAGAGAGAGATGGGTTTGACTCCACGTGGGTTAGAAGGACAACATGTAGAGAGAGATGGGTTTGACTCCACGTGGGTTTGGAAGGACAACAACATGTAGAGAGAGATGGGTTTGACTCCACGTGGGTTTGGAAGGACAACAACATGTAGAGAGAGATGGGTTTGACTCCATGTGAGTTTGTTGGTTCCCTACCTTGTGTTGTCCTGGTCTCCATCTGGCCCAACAGAGGTTGGTTCCCTACCTTGTGTTGTCCTGGTCTCCATCTGGCCCAACAGAGGTTGGTTCCCTACCTTGTGTTGTCCTGGTCTCCATCTGGCCCAACAGAGGTTGGTTCCCTACCGTGTGTTGTCCTGGTCTCCATCTGGCCCAACAGAGGTTGGTTCCCTACCTTGTGTTGTCCTGGTCTCCATCTGGCCCAACAGAGGTTGGTTCCCTACCTTGTGTTGTCATGGTCTCCATCTGGCCCAACAGAGGTTGGTTCCCTACCTTGTGTTGTCCTGGTCTCCATCTGGCCCAACAGAGGTTGGTTCCCTGTCACTCACTGTAGGAACGGATTGCCTGTAAAAACCCATATATTCAATCATTAAATCAACTACTTTCAAATGTTTTATTGCGAATAACAAATAATATCCCCTTTTCATTAAGTCAATTTTACTGAATGTCAAACCTGCATTACCAGTTCATATCAGTAAGCATCACAATTATCTGTGTTGTCTACTTGTTGAATGTTTGTGAAGTCTTGATTGTGGTTGTTTGTAATGTCTTGTTCATTGGTGTTGGACCCAGGAAGTATAGCCAGCGTTATGACTTTAGCTAATGGGGATCCTAATAAAAATGACAATGCACTACCCACTGGGCACAGATGTCAATGTCTATTCCACGTTGGTTCAACTGAATTTCATAAACATGAAGTGGAAACAACGTTGATTCAACCAGGGTGAGCCCAGTGGGTAACTAGTGGTAAAAGACTGACGCCATGCTGTCTCTGTATCTGTGAAAGTTATGGTGCTGCTAGAATCCATCAACTCTCTTTCTACGTTAGTCGTCCATCTGTTATGGTTGGAGAAATGTCCTCATATTGTCTGTGTAGTCTGCTCTGTGGTGGAATTTGTCTGTGTAGTCTGCTCTGTGGTGGACTTTGTCTGTGTAGTCTGCTCTGTGGTGGAATTTGTCTGTGTAGTCTGCTCTGTGGTGGAATGTGACTGTGTAGTCTGCTCTGTGGTGGAATGTGTAGTCTGCTCTGTGGTGGAATGTGTCTGTGGAGTCTGCTCTGTGGTGGACTGTGTAGTCTGCTCTGTGGTGGAATGTGTCTGTGTAGTCTGCTCTGTGGTGGACTGTGTAGTCTGCTCTGTGGTGGAATGTGTAGTCTGCTCTGTGGTGGACTGTGTCTGTGTAGTCTGCTCTGTGGTGGACTGTGTAGTCTGCTCTGTGGTGGACTGTGTCTGTGTAGTCTGCTCTGTGGTGGACTTTGTAGTCTGCTCTGTGGTGGACTGTGTAGTCTGCTCTGTGGTGGACTGTGTAGTCTGCTCTGTGGTGGACTGTGTAGTCTGCTCTGTGGTGGACTGTGTAGTCTGCTCTGTGGTGGACTGTGTAGTCTGCTCTGTGGTGGAATTTGTCTGTGTAGTCTGCTCTGTGGTGGAATTTGTAGTTGTTTTTGATGAACTTTTTAAAAGACTTAAATATGCCCCAGAAATATTTGTGAATAATCACCAGCAGTGGAAGTCCAATAATATTCCAATCTGTTTGACTAACCTGTTCAGTCACTTGGCCCTGGGAACACGTTCCTAGCCTTGGCATTGGGTAGCAGCAGCAGATCGTTTCATATTCCTTATCCTGTGCCAAACAACTTTTATTCAGTGAGTCTAAATTATTAACGTCAGCTGCTGGCTGCAAGATTGCGTCAACCTAGCTAGTTAAATTTACGCCTTCCCCGTGCACAAGGCTATAAATTACTTCCGGCAGTGGGCGAGCGGAGTTGGCCGTTAAAGACGGGATTTGCATCCCTGGCCGGTAGCCCCTACTCATAAGACAGCTATGAGTCCTTGGCAGGCTGCTTTTGCTTCTCTGGTGTTGTGCCTCCACTCAGAGGACAGCAATAAGCCCTATGCAAGCCATCTAGAGTAGCCATGAATTCATTTGAAAGACGTACATTTTTCTGATCTGAAATTTGGCCTGCCACCTTCCAGCCAACCACAGCCAGCCAGAGGCTGCGAGATGTTTTAGTTGCTTCAATAAATACCTTACATCTGTTGTGATATTCATTTGATTACATTTATTTGCCAATTTAGAAACACAATACAACCACACGTGGACAAAATGCATTTAAAAGGATCAAGGATGACATGACAAGTGATACACCTAATAATGTATAGTTTATGTAAATGCCCATAAATAGCCTACATAACTGCTCTCAACTTATATATAAATACTTATTGGAAATATCTGACATCTGTCACAATAAATGCATATCTAAAATACAGGGGTGGGGGGAGGGAAACATGTTAAGGTAGTGCTTCATTTCAGATGCTACCTTGTATTCTGTGGTGGATGCTACCTTGTAGTCTGTGGTGGAATCTACCTTGTATTCTGTGCTGGATGCTACCTTGTATTCTGTAGTGGATTCTACCTTGTATTCTGTGGTGGATGCTACCTTGTAGTCTGTAGTGGATACTACCTTGTATTCTGTGGCAGATGCTACCTTGTAGTCTGTAGTGGAATCTACCTTGCAGTCTGTGGTGGATGCTACCTTGTATTCTGTGGAGGATGCTACCTTGTATTCTGTAGTGGATTCTACCTTGTATTCTGTGGTTGATGCTACCTTGCAGTCTGTAGTGGATTCTACCTTGTATTCTGTGGAGGATGCTACCTTGTATTCTGTGGTGGATTCTACCTTGTATTCTGTGGAGGATGCTACCTTGTATTCTGTGGAGGATGCTACCTTGCATTCTGTAGTGGATTCTACCTTGTATTCTGTGGTTGATGCTACCTTGCAGTCTGTAGTGGATTCTACCTTGTATTCTGTGGAGGATGCTACCTTGTATTCTGTGGTGGATTCTACCTTGTATTCTGTAGTGGAATCTACCTTGTATTCTGTGGAGGATGCTACCTTGTATTCTGTGGTGGATTCTACCTTGTAGTCTGTAGTGGATTCTACCTTGTATTCTGTGCTGGATGCTACCTTGTATTCTGTAGTGGATGCTACCTTGTATTCTGTGGTGGATGCTACCTTGTAGTCTGTGGTGGATGCTACCTTGTATTCTGTAGTGGATGCTACCTTGTATTCTGTGGAGGATGCTACCTTGTATTCTGTGGTGGATGCTACCTTGTAGTCTGTGGAGGATTCTACCTTGTATTCTGTGGTGGATTCTACCTTGTATTCTGTGGTGGAATCTACCTTGTAGTCTGTGTTGGAATCGACCTTGTATTCTGTTAAACTGTCTGCCATCGCTACAACCTGGACTGGGTCATGAGATTAGACCTGTTTCAAGGACTTGTCTCTGAAGACTATTCTTTGACAGGAAGTTTTGATATTATTGTGTTACACTGGTTTGCTCCACTGAAGTGAACGCCGAAACTCATGTGCAAGACCTTGTGTGATTCAAATGTCACTATGTTCTTTCTTTGTGTATAGAAGTAATTTGAAAGAACCCTCCAACCCGTGATGCCATCCCGTGATGCCATCGCGGGATGCCAGATTTGTGTGTATTAGGTAGTTGTTGGGGAATTGTTAGATATTCTTGTTAGATATTACTGCACTGTCAGAACTAGAAGCACAAGCATTTCGCTACACTCGCATTAACATCTGCTAACCATGTGTATGTGACCAATAACATTTGATTTGATTTGATGAGGGGGTTTAAATTCAGGTCACCCATTACCTGTACCTCTGATTGAAGGCGGGAGGCGGAGGAACACAGGGGAGAGGGATCCCAGGCAGTGAGTCAAGTCTCTCTGTCTCAAAGCCAGCTTCTATGCCCAAGCCACAAGAGTGTTTCAACAGCTGAACCTTGAGTACTGCTGAGTACTGCTGGGTACTGCTGGGTACTGCTGGGTACTGCTGAGTACTGCTGAGTACTGCTGAGTACTGCTGAGTACTGCTGGGTTCTGCTGAGTACTGCTGAGTACTGCTGGGTACTGCTGAGTACTGCTGGGTACTGCTGAGTACTGCTGGGTTCTGCTGAGTACTGCTGAGTCCTGCTGAGTACTGCTGAGTACTGCTGAGTCCTGCTGAGTACTGCTGAGTATTGCTGGGTACTGCTGAGTACTGCTGAGTACTGCTGAGTACTGCTGGGTACTGCTGGGTACTGCTGGGTTCTGCTGAGTACTGCTGAGTACTGCTGAGTACTGCACCTTACCACACACTTACCATTTATTACTATTCTATACACACTGAAATCACTTTAATCTACCCCACCAAGGAATAGTTACGCCACTTTACTGAACTACTAAAGTACACTGAACAAAAAAAATAAACCCAACATGAAACAATATCAAAGATTTTACTGAGTTACAGTTCCTATACGGAAATCAATTGAAATAGTAAATTCATTAGGCCCTAATCTATGGATTTCACATGACTGGAAATACAGACATGCATCTGTTGGTCACATCGAATGTATCTTAAACAATACAAATACATACACGTATAAACAATACATATATACACGTATTAACAATACATACACATATAAACAATACATATATATATATACATATAAACAATACATATATACATGTATTAACAATACATACACATATAAACAATACGAATACATATATATATATATACATATACATATAAACAATACAAATACATACACATATAAACAATACAAATACATATACGTATAAACAATATCAATACATACCCGTATTAACAATACAAATACATACACGTATAAACATTACAAATACATGTATAAACAATACAAATA
>NW_027003023.1:0-5765 GCF_036934945.1 Oncorhynchus masou masou | reverse complement strand
ATGGGCTCTGTTCGGCAGCGGGAAGTTCCTCCTACCAGATCTGGAAGTTGCCCTGGTGAAAATGGCTCTGGTCGGTGCCTTTAGTTGTTTTGTGCTTCCGGTGTAAAATGATCTCCAAAACTCCTTAAACATTTACATTTACATTACATTTAAGTCATTTAGCAGACGCTCTTATCCAGAGCGACTTACAAATTGGTGAATTCACCTTCTGACATCCAGTGGAACAGCCACTCTTTACAATAGTGCATCTAAATCATTAAGGGGGGGGGGTGGGGGGGGGGGGGGGTGGTGAGAAGGAGTTACTTATCCTATCCTAGGTATTCCTTGAAGAGGGGTGGGGTTTCAGGTGTCTCCGGAAGGTGGTGATTGACTCCGCTGTCCTGGGCGTCGTGAGGGAGTTTGTTCCACCAATGGGGGCCAGAGCAGCGAACAGTTTTGACTGGGCTGAGCGGGGAACTGCACTTCCTCAATGGTAGGGAGGCGAGCAGGCCAGAGGTGGGATGAACGCAGTGCCCTTGCTTCTGGGTGTAGGGCCTGATCAGAGCCTGAGGCTCAAGTGTGCCGTTCCCCTCACAGCCCGTAGGGGCAAGCACCATGGTCTTGTAGCGGATGCGAGCCCAACTGGAAGCCAGTGGAGAGAGCGGGAGGAGCGGGGTGACTTGAGAGAACTTGGGGAAGGTTGAACACCAGACGGGCTGGCGGCGCCTCTGATGAGTTGTAGGGGTTTAATGACACAGGCAGGGAGCCCAGCCAGCAGCGAGTTGCAGTAATCCAGACGGGAGATGACAAGTGCCTGGATTAGGACCTGCGCCGTTCCTGTGTGAGGCAGGGTCAGTACTCTGCGGGATGTTGTGAGCATGAACCTACAGGAACGGGGCCACCGCCATGATGTTGGTTGAGAACGACAGGGTGTTGTCCAGGACCACGCCAAGGTTCTTAGCCTGGTGAGACAATGGAGTTGTCAACCGTGATGGCGAGATCATGGAACGGGCAGTCCTTCCCCGGGAGGAAGAGCAGCTCCGTCTGTCGAGGTTCAGCTTGAGGTGGTGATCCGTCATCCACACTGATGTCTGCCAGACATGGCAGAGATGCGATTCGCCACCTGGTCATCAGAAGGGGGAAAGGAGAAGATTAATTGTGTGTCGTCTTGCATAGCAATGATAGGAGACCATGTGAGGTTATGACAGAGCCAAGTGACTTGGTGTATAGCGAGAATAGGAGGGGGCCTAGAACAGAGCCCCTGGGGGACACCAGTGGTGAGAGCGCGTGGCGAGGAGACAGATTCTCGCCACGCCACCTGGTAGGAGCGACCTGTCAGGTAGACGCAATCCCAGTGCGGTGGGGCCGCGCCGAGAGATGCCCAGCCTCGGAGAGAGGGTGGAGAGGAGGATCTGATGGTTCACAGTATCGAAGGCAGCCGATAGGTCTAGAAGGATGTGAGAGCAGAGGAGAGAGAGTTAGCTTTAGCAGTGCGGAGCACGCCTCCGTGATGCAGAGAAGAGCAGTCTCCCAGTTGGAATGACTCAGTCTTGAAACCTGACTGATTTGGATCAAAGAAGGTCATTCTGAGAGAGATAAGCGGAGAGCTGGCCAGGACGGCACGTTCAAGAGTTTTGGAGAGAAAGAAAAGAAGGGATACTGGTCTGTAGTTGTTGACATCGGAGGGATCGAGTGTAGGTTTCTTCAGAAGGGGTGCAACTATCGGCCTCTCTCGAAGCACGGAAGGGAAGGTGGATGCTAGAGGACATTTTACTTAAGAATGTTTCATGTGATTTGTGTTTTGTTTTCATGTTTAGTCTAATTGATGTTGTATTGATGTTCATGCAGGGCTCGTCTGTTTAAAAAAAGGCCTTGGTGTCAGCATGAGTCCCTGCCTTAGTAAAGGTTAAATTTAAAAAAGGCCTTGGTGTCAGCATGAGTCCCTGCCTTAGTAAAGGTTAAATGAACAAAAAGGCCTTGGTGTCAGCATGAGTCAGTAAAGGTTAAATGAACAAAAGAAGAATGCAGGGCACATTAGTCACTGCAAACAGTGATCAGTGTTTATCCACTTGTTTCTACCACTACTTCACTGCAGGCTCTGGCATGACAGGTTGATAATAAAATATAGTGGTGGGGACTGACTTAGTAGAATTTTAAAAAACATGAGCTGCCACACGCTGCTGGGATCCTTGGCTGACTTGCTCGTCTAGTTCCTGTTCTGACTAACACAAAGGGGGCTAACCTGTATTTCATGCTCCACACCTTCTCCAAGTCCTCCCTTCCTACCCTGTGCACTATATATAGGGAATAGGGCCTGGGAGGAACATGGAGGAGAGGACTGGGAGAAGGTGTGGAGCATGAAATACAGGTCTGTGCAGAACATGGTGTTGTCTTAGCCTCTCAGCCTTAGTGATCTGTCTGGCAGAGCACAGTGTTGTTTCTTAACCTCTCAGCCTTATAGTGATCTGTCTGGCAGAGCACAGTGTTGTTTCTTAGCCCTCGCAGCCTTATAGTGATCTGTCTGGCAGAGCACAGTGTTGTTTCTTAGCCCTCGCAGCCTTATAGTGATCTGTCTGGCAGAGCACAGTGTTGTTTCTTAGCCCTCGCAGCCTTATAGTGATCTGTCTGGCAGAGCACAGTGTTGTGTCTTAGCCTCTCAGCCTTAGTGATCTGTCTGGCAGAGCACAGTGTTGTTTCTTAGCCCTCGCAGCCTTATAGTGATCTGTCTGGCAGAGCACAGTGTTGTTTCTTAGCCCTCGCAGCCTTATAGTGATCTGTCTGGCAGAGCACAGTGTTGTTTCTTAGCCACTGCAGCCTTATAGTGATCTGTCTGGCAGAGCACAGTGTTGTTTCTTAGCCTCGCAGCCTTAGTGATCTGTCTGACAGAGCACAGTGTTGTGTCTTAGCCTCGCAGCCTTAGTGATCTGTCTGACAGAGCAAAGTGTTGTGTCTTAGCCTCGCAGCCTTATAGTGATCTGTCTGACAGAGCACAGTGTTGTGTCTTAGCCCTCGCAGCCTTAGTGATCTGTCTGACAGAGCACAGTGTTGTGTCTTAGCCTCGCAGCCTTAGTGATCTGACTGACAGAGCACAGTGTTGTGTCTTAGCCTCGCAAGCCATCCTGATCTCGCACGCTTATGTGAATGGTTCGCTGCACAGATAGCACAGCGGTAATCAATCTACTATATACAAGGCTAATTGTTGCTTAATGTGCTGTACTGCAGGAAGTAACCGTGTCTGTCTGGGTACTTAACCTCTGGCTCACCTGTTATCGGGACTCTGTCTTTATTCCACACACACACACACACACATAGCAAGTGGGTTACTTTTCTCTACAGTACTGTAGAGCACACTAGAGTACAGTATACTGTACTGAACATATCTAATTTACTGTAGTCGACTGTACTGTACTGAACTCTACTGTGATGTCCTGTCCTATCTTGTGAAACATAAACGTCTATGATTGATTGGTTCAGGTCTGGTGTGGACCAACAAAATGTGGTCTTGTTTGGGGGCCGAGTTCATTAGAAAAATAGCCCGTGTGTAGAATAATACCCAAATATGCAACAAAAAAAGGATATTGCATATTTCTACCTTTTTTTTGTGTACCTTTTCAGGAAACGTCACCTTTGATGAGAATAATATTAATATCGATCATTATGCATTTTTTTGTGTAGTACAGATCACGGACCCATGGTGTAATTCTGTTGTCGGATGTACATCCACTTCATCTACTGTAGTTCAATAATCCCAAAATATATTGTTCAAAGTCCAGGTGTGATGTCATAGCTGACAGCCAGTTCTTTCTGCAGATTTCTTGACATCTTAAGTTTTTTTGGGTGGAAAATGCAAAAAAAAACAAAAAAAAACAAACAGAATATGATCATTCTAATGTCATTTCACATGTGACATAACACTTCATCCACCTATTTTATGTACGACATTTGTTAATGAAACATATTTTATGTACGACATTTGTTAATGAAACATTTTATGTAAGTCTTAAAGTGTTTATGAAGGCTTCATTAAGTTTTTCATTTCATGCAATTTAGGTGACAGGGACAGTGCACAATATCCAAAGTTAGAAGTATTTTTCCTATGTCCTGCTATGTCTTGTGCGAATGCTCTCCCTCGCTCCCTCGCTCCTCTCGTCTCTCTCGCTCTCTCGCTTCTCTCGCTCTCTCGCTCGTTCTTCGCTCTCTTGCTCGTTCTCTTGCTCGTTCTCTCGCTCTCTCTCTCTCGCTCTCTCTCTTGCTCTCTCTCTTGCTCTCTCTCTTGCTCTCTCTCTTGCTCTCTCTCTTGCTCTCTCTCTTGCTCTCTCTCTTGCTCTCTCTCTTGCTCTCTCTCTTGCTCTCTCTCTTGCTCTCTCTCTTGCTCTCTCTCTTGCTCTTCTCTTGCTTCTCTCTTGCTCTCTCTCTTGCTTCTCTCTTGCTCTCTTCTTGCTCTCTCTCGCTCTCTCTCTTCGCTTTCTTCGTCTTTCGCTCTCTCTCGCTTCTCTCTCGCTCTCTCTCGCTCTCTTCTTCGCTCTCTCTCGCTCTTCTCGCTCTCTCTCGCTTCTCTCGCTCTCTCTCGCTTTCTCGCTCTCTCTCGCTCTTCTCGCTTTCTCTCTTCGCTCTCTCGCTCTTCTCTCGCTTGCTCTCGCTTTCGCTTTCTTCGCTTTCTTTCGCTTTTCTTCTTCTCTCTTCTTCGCTTTCTTTTGCTTTCGCTTTCTTTTCGCTTTCTTCTTGCTTTTTCGCTTCTTGTCTGTTTGCGGCTTTCTTTTCGTTGTCTTTCTATTATTGCTTTTCTTTTCATTATCTTCGCTTTCTTGCTTTTCGTTTTCGCTTCTTCTTGCTTCTTTCGCTTTTCGCTTTCGTTTGCTTTGCTTTCTTTTGGCTTTGTTATCTTCTCTTTCGCGTTTTCGCTTTCGGCTTCTTCTTTGGCTCTCTTCGCTCTCTTCGCTTCTCGCTTTCTCTCTTTCGCTTTTCTTCTGCTTTCGTTTTCTTTCGCTTTCTTCGCTTTTCTGCTTCGCTTTTCAGTTTTCGCTTTCGCTTTCGCTTTCTTTCTTTCTGCTTTCTTCTTCGCTTTCTTCGCTTTCTTCGCTTTTCTTTTCGGCTTTCTTTTCGCTTTCTCGTTTCGCTTTCTCGCTTTCGCTTTCTTCGCTTTCGCTTTCGTTTCTTGTTTTCGTTTCTTTGCTTTCGCTTTTCGCTTTCGCTTTGCTGCATTTTCGTTCTGCTTTTCGCTTTGTTTTCGCTTTTTCGCTTTCGCTTTTCGTTTCGCTTTCTCTTCTTCGCTTTCGCTTTTCTTCGCTTTCCTTCGCTTTCGCTTTCTTCGCTTTTCGTTTCGCTTCGTTTTCTTTCGCTTTTTCGCTTTCTTCGCTTTCTTCGTTTTCTTCTGCTTTCGTTTTCGCTTTTCTCTGCTTGCTTTCGCTTTTCGCTTTCGCTTTCTTCTCGCTTTTCGCTTTCTTTCGCTTTCGCTTCGCTTTTCGTTTTCTCTTTCGCTTTTCGCTTTGTTTTCGCTTTTCGCTTCTTTCTTGTTTCTTCTCTTGCTTTTCTTGCTTTTCTTGCTTAGTTTCTTCGCTTTCGCTTTCTGTTCTGCTTTCGTTTGCTTCGGTTTCTTCGCTCTTCGTTTCTCTTTCGCTTTCCTCTTCGCTTTCTTCTGCTTTCTTTTCGCTTTCTCTTCTCTGCTTTCTCTCTTCTGCTTTCCTTCTTCGTTTCTCTTCGTTTTCTTCGCTTTCTCTGTCTTCTCTCGTCTCTTCTCGCTCTCGCTTTCGCTTCGCTCTTCTCTCGCTCTCTCTCTGCTCTCTCTC
>NW_027003022.1:0-5765 GCF_036934945.1 Oncorhynchus masou masou | reverse complement strand
TGTTATGTACTTGAGTGAAGACCCAAAAGCGGTTTTAACAGAAAACAGAGTTCTTTAATGAAAAACAGGAATGGCATAAATCCTCTTCCAACGTTGACAATGGAACAAAAGAACGTAGTATAGTGCAGGATGCACCTGCCAGGCAGACTCCGACAGGATAGGACAAGGTGGAAGCAAACGAGACGACAGCTTGCTTGCATCAAAAACACAAACAAGAATCAGACACTGAAAGTAGCAGGAACAGAGAGAGAAATAGAGACCTAATCAGAGGGGGAAGAGAGAACAGGTGTGAAAGAGTGAATGAGCTAGTTAGGGAGATGTAGAACAGCTGAAGAATGAGAGAGACAGAGAAGGTAACCTAAAAAGACCAGCAGAGAGAGACAGAGAGTGAAGAGAAAGGACAGGAACAGACATAACAAGACATGACAGTACCCACCCCACTTCCCACCGAGCGCTCCTGGCGCACTCGAGGAGGAAACCTGGCGGCAACGGAGGAAATCATCGTATCAGCGAACGGTCCAGCACGTCCCGAGGGGAACCTAACCTCTCCTCAGGACCGTACCCCTCCCAATCCACTAGGTACTGATGACCACGGCCCCGAGGGCGCATGTCCAAAATCTTACGAACCCTGTAGATGGGTGCGCCGACAAGGATGGGAGGGACGGCGGGCGCAACAAGAACGGGCTTAACACAGGAGACATGGAAGACCGGGTGAACGCGACGAAGATAGCTGGAGAAGAAGTCGCACTGCGACAGGGATTAATGACCTGGGGGAAATACGGAACGGACCAATGAACCGCGGGGCCAACTTGCAGAAGCTGTCTTATGGGAAGGTTCTGAGGGAGAGCCATACTCTGACCGCAACAATATCTAGGACTCTTGGTCCTACGCTATTAGCGGCCCTCACAGTCTGCGCCCTATTACGGCAAAGTGCCGACCTGACCCCTTCCAGGTGCGCTCGCAACGCTGGACAAAAGCCTGAGCGGAGGGGACGCAGGACTCGGCGAGCTGGAGATGAGAACAGCGGAGGCTGGTACCCGAGGCTATTATGAAAAGGAGATAGACCGGTAGCAGACGAGGGAAGCGAGTTGTGGGCGACTCTGCCCAGGGGAGCTGTTCTGACCAAGACGAGGGTTACGAAAAGAAAGACTGCGTAAAATGCGACCAACAGTCTGATTGGCCCGTTCGGCTTGACCGTTAGACTGGGGATGAAAGCCGGACGAGAGACTGACGGAAGCCCCAATCAAACGGCAAAACTCCCTCCAAAATTGAGACGTGAACTGCGGGCCTCTGTCGGAAACGACGTCAGACGGAAGGCCATGAATTCGGAAAACATTCTCGATAATGATCTGAGCCGTCTCCTTAGCAGAAGGGAGCTAGGAGAGGAATGAAATGAGCCGCCTTAGAGAATCTATCGACAACCGTAAGAATAACTGTCTTCCCCGCTGATGAAGGCAGTCCGGTGATGAAATCTAAAGCGATGTGAGACCACGGTCGAGAGGGAATGGGAAGCGGTCTGAGACGGCCGGCAGGAGGAGAGTTCCCAGATTTAGTCTGCGCGCAGACCGAACAAGCGGCGACAAATCGACGCGCGTCACGTTCCCGAGTGGGCCACCAGAAACGCTGGCGAATGGAAGCGAGCGTACCCCGAACGCCGGGTGGCCGGCTAACTTGGCAGAGTGGGCCCACTGAAGAACGGCCGGACGAGTAGGAACGGGAACGAACAGAAGGTTCCTAGGACAAGCTCGCGGCGACGGAGTGTGAGCGAGTGCTTGCTTTACCTGCCTCTCAATTCCCCAGACAGTCAACCCGACAACACGCCCTTCAGGGAGAATCCCCCTCGGGTCGGTGGAGACCTCAGAAGAACTGAAGAGACGAGATAAAGCATCAGGCTTGGTGTTCTTTGAGCCCGGACGATAAGAAATAACAAACTCGAAACGAGCGAAAAACAGAGCCCAACGAGCCTGACGCGCATTAAGTCGTTTGGCTGAACGGATGTACTCAAGGTTCCTATGGTCAGTCCAAACGACAAAAGGAACGGTCGCCTCTCCAACCACTGTCGCCATTCGCCTAGGGCTAAGCGGATGGCGAGCAGTTCGCATTACCAACATCATAGTTACGTTCTGACGGCGATAAGCGATGAGAGAAAACGCGCAAGGATGGACCTTGCCGTCAGAGAGAGAGCGCTGAGAAAGAATGGCTCCCACGCCCACCTCTGACGCTGGGCACAACCTCAACAACAAACTGACTAGAGATGTCAGGTAACAAGAATAGGTGCGGATGTAAAACGATTCTTAAGAAGATCAAAAGCTCCCTGGGCGGAAACGGACCACTTAAAGCACGTCTTAACAGAAGTAAGGGCTGTGAGGGGAGCTGCCACCTGACCGAAATTACGGATGAAACGACGATAGAAATTAGCGAAGCCCAGAAAGCGCTGCAGCTCGACGCGTGACTTAGGAACGGGCCAATCAATGACAGCCTGGACCTTAGCGGGATCCATCTTAATGCCCTCAGCGGAAATAACGGAACCGAGAAAAGGGACAGAGGCGGCATGAAAAGTGCACTTCTCAGCCTTCACATAAAGACAGTTCTCCAAAAGGCGCTGAGACGCGGCCGCACGTGCTGAACATGAATCGAGAGAGACGTGGTGAAAAAATCAGGATATCGTCCATGTAAACGAAAACAAAAATGTTCAGCATGTCTTCAGGACGTCGTTAACTAGTGCCTGAAAGACAGCTGAGCGTTAACGAGGCCGAAAGGAAGAACCCGGTATTCAAAGTGCTCCTAACGGAGTGTTAAACGCCGTCTTCCACTCGTCCCCTCCCTGATGCGCACGTGATGGTAGGCGTTACGAAGGTCCATTTGCAAAACCTGGCTCCCTGCAGGATCTCAAGGCTGAAGACATAAGAGGAAGCGGATAACGATTCTTAACTGTTATGTCATTCAGCCCTCGATAATCCACGCATGGGGCGAGGGACCCGTCCTTCTTCTGAACAAAAAACCCCGCCCGGCGGGAGAGGAGGAGGAGACTATGGTACCGGCGCTCGAGCGAAACCGACAAATAATCCTCTGGGAGCCTTACGTTCGGGTTTCGACAGAGAGTATAATCTACCCCGGGGGAGTAGTTCCCGGAAGGAGATCAATACTACAGTCATACGACCGTGTGGGAGGAGAGAAGTGGCCTTGGAACGACTGAACACCGTGCGCAGATCGTGATACTCCTCCCGCACCCCTGTCACCGCCAGGCTCCTCCTGTGAAGAAGAGACAGAGGAAACAGGAGGGATAGCAGACATTAAACAGGTCACATGACAAGAAACATTCCAGGATAGGATAGTATTACTAGACCAATTAATAGAAGGGTTATGGCGCACTAGCCAGGGATGACCCAAAACAACAGGTGTAAAAGGTGAACGAAAAATTAAAAAAGAAATGGTTTCGCTATGATTACCAGAGACAGTGAGGGTTAAAGGCAGCGTCTCACGCTGAATCTTGGGGAGAGAACTACCATCTAAAGCGAACAAGGCCGTGGGCTCCCCTAACTGTCTGAGAGGAATGTCATGTTCCCGAGCCCAGGTCTCGTCCATAAAACAGCCCTCCGCCCCAGAGTCTATCAAGGCACTGCAGGAAGCAGATGAACCGGGCCAGCGGAGATGGACCGGAAAGGTAGTGCGTGATCCAGAAGGAGAGGCCTGAGTAGTTGCGCTCACCAGTAGCCCTCCCCTTACTGATGAGCTCTGGCTTTTACTGGACATGAGGTGACAAAATGACCAGCGGAGCCGCAGTAGAGACAGAGGCGATTGGTGATTCTCCGTTCCTTCTCCTTGGCCGAGATGCGGATACCCCCCAGCTGCACCCCTCCTGTCTCAGCCTCCAGTATTTATGCTGCAGTAGTTTGTGTCGGGGGGCTGGGGTCAGTTTGTTATATCTGGAGTACTTCTCCTGTCCAATTCGGTGTCCTGTGTGAATCTAAGTGTGCGTTCTCTAATTCTCTCCTTCTCTCTCTCGGAGGACCTGAGCCCTAGGACCATGCCCCAGGACTACCTGACATGATGACTCCTTGCTGTCCCCAGTCCACCTGGCCGTGCTGCTGCTCCAGTTTCAACTGACCTGAGCCCTAGGACCATGCCCCAGGACTACTTGACATGATGACTCCTTGCTGTCCCCAGTCCACCTGGCCGTGCTGCTGCTCCAGTTTCAACTGTTCTGCCTTATTATTATTCGACCATGCTGGTCATTTATGAACATTTGAACATCTTGGCCATGTTCTGTTATAATCTCTACCCGGCACAGCCAGAAGAGGACTGGCCACCCCACATAGCCTGGTTCCTCTCTAGGTTTCTTCCTAGGTTTTGGCTTTTCTAGGGAGTTTTTCCTAGCCACCGTGCTTCTACACCTGCATTGCTTGCTGTTTGGGGTTTTAGGCTGGGTTTCTGTACAGCACTTTGAGATATCAGCTGATGTACGAAGGGCTATATAAATAAATTTGATTTGATTTTGATTTGATTTGCATAGGCTCAGCATCCGAGCCGGCGGAGGAGGGTGGCAGTGATGCGGCAGGTGGCAGTGATGTGGAGAGGGGAGCAACGGAGAACGCGAGCTCCTTTCCACGAGCTCGGCGACGAAGATCAAACCGTCGCTCTATGCGAATAGCGAGGGCTATTAAGGAGTCCAGACTGGAAGGAACCTCCCGGGAGAGGATCTCATCCTTAACCTCGACGAGGAGACCCTCCAGAAAACGAGGCGAGCAAAGCCGGCTCGTTCCAGTCACTAGAGGCAGCGAGAGTGCGAAACTCAATAGAATAATCCGTTATGGATCGATTCCCTGACATAGGGAAGACAGGGCCCTGGAAGCCTCCTCCCCAAAAACAGAACGGTCAAAAACCCGTATCATCTCCTCCTTAAAGTCCTGAAACTGGTTAATACACTCAGCCCTCGCCTCCCAGATTGCCGTGCCCCACTCACGCGCCCGTCCGGTAAGGAGAGAAATGACGTAGGCGATGCGGGCTGCGCTCCTGGAGTAAGTGTTGGGCTGGAGAGAGAACACCACATCACACTGAGTGAGGAATGAGCGGCACTCAGTGGGCTCCCCAGAGTAACAGGGCGGGTTGTTGATCCTGGGCTCCGGAGACTCGGAAACCCTGGAAGTGGGCGGTGGATCGAGGTGGAGTTGGTGAACCTGTCTTGTGAGGTCGGAGACTTGGACGGCCAGGGTCTCAACGGCATGTCGAGCAGCAGACAATTCCTCCTCGTGTCTGCCTAGCATCGCTCCCTGGATCTCGACGGCGGAGTGAAAAGGGTCCGGAGCCGCTGGGTCCATTCTTGGTCTGATTCTTCTGTTATGTACTTGAGTGAAGACCCAAAAGCGGTTTTAACAGAAAACAGAGTTCTTTAATGAAAAACAGGAATGGCATAAATCCTCTTCCAACGTTGACAATGGAACAAAAGAACGTAGTATAGTGCAGGATGCACCTGCCAGGCAGACTCCGACAGGATAGGACAAGGTGGAAGCAAAGCGAGACGACAGCTTGCTTCTGGCATCAAAAACACAAACAAGAATCAGACACTGAAAGTAGCAGGAACAGAGAGAGAAATAGAGACCTAATCAGAGGGGGAAGAGAGAACAGGTGTGAAAGAGTGAATGAGCTAGTTAGGGGAGATGTAGAACAGCTGAAGAATGAGAGACAGAGAAGGTAACCTAAAAAGACCAGCAGAGAGAGACAGAGTGAAGAGAAAGGACAGGAACAGACATAACAAGACATGACAA
>NW_027003021.1:0-5766 GCF_036934945.1 Oncorhynchus masou masou | reverse complement strand
CAAGGCACTGTATCTACTGCAGCCCTCGTCCTCCACATACAACACCCATTCTGCCAGTCACATTCTGTAAAAGTTCCTCAAAGCACACACATCCCTGGATCGCTCGTCTTTTCAGTTCGCTGCAGCTAGCGACTGGAACGAGCTCAAAGAAACACTCAAACTGGACAGTCTCCATCTCCTCATTCAGAGACTCAATCATGGACACTTACTCACAGTTGTGGCTGCTTTGTGTGATGTATTGTTGTCCCAATCTTCTTGACCGTTGTGCTGTTGAATGTGCCCAATATGTGGTTTTGTGTTGTCTTTCTGTGTTTTGTCCTATATTATTATTTAATTTATTTTTAATCCCAACCCCGTTCCCGTTCCCCACAGGAGGCCTTTTGCCTTTTGGTAGGCTGTCATTGTAAATAAGAATTTGTTCTTAACTGACTTGCCCATGTAGCTTCAGACCGTCCCCTTGCCCATACCCGGGCGCGAACCAGGGACCCTCTGCACACATCAACAACAGTCACCCACGAAGCATCTTTACCCATTGCTCCACAAAAGCCACGGCCCTTTCAGAGCAAGGGGAACCACTACTTCAAGGTCTCAGAGCAAGTGACGTCACCAATTGAAATGCTATTTAGCGCGCACCAACGCTAACTAAGCTAGCCGTTTCACATCCGTCACACTCACCCCCCTTTTGACCTCCTCCATTTCCGCAGCAACTAGTGAGCTGGGTCAACAGCATCAATGTAACAGTATAACTTTAGACCGTCCCTCGCCCATACCCAGGCACGAACCAGGGACCCTCTGCACACATCAACAACAGTCACCCACGAAGCATCATTACCCATCGCTCCACAAAAGCCGCAGACCTTGCAGAGCAAAGGGAACCACTACTTCAAGGTCTCAGAGCAAGTGACGTCACCGATTGAAACGCTATTTAGCGCGCACCAACACTAACTAAGCTAGCCGTTTCACATCCATTACACCTAGATAAATAAAGGTTAAATGAAAGAAAAAAAGAAAAGGGCTTGAAATGTAAAACAAAATCAGATTTACAGATGGCATACACTTTGTTATTAAGGCACATGAAAGTTCACATGTTCAAGAAGGCATTTCTGACCAAAAAATGCATTTTGACCAAAAAAATGACGTTCAAATGGCTCTCCTTTGCGACCTGCGCCTAGTTTCCTGAATCGGGTCACATCTCAGATATAGGACACACAATTAAGATCAAGCTTCCTTTCTATTTTTTGGAGGCACTCTTGTTCCGTGAAATGAATCTGTTATTCATTGTGTTTGTATCAGCTAATAGCAGTAAGGCCATCAAGGGTTTAGAATTCAAAATCATATAGCAAAATTATCCTATGATCATCTTAAAACAATTCCATATAGCTTAGTAGAACCCCCCCCCAGCTTAGACTCTTATGGGTTAACTGTTATTAAGACCTGTCTATGTTATTATGTTCTATAAATCAACATTGTAACAATAGATAATTTATCAGAGCGTCAAGACGGATGATTTTGTCATGGTCCACCTGTCACCAGAGGGCGGCAGAGACCGTCCTAGAGACATTAACGACACTTGGTTGTGTCCAATTTACTCATTATGATTTTTCTTTAAAGAGGTGTGTTTTCTGTTGGCCATTTCAGAAGCTTGAATTGTTTACGATGTGCGTTCGTTTCCTGAGTGAGTTTTCGAGACTGAGTGTTTGTTGTTTTTTCAAGTGTACTGTGATCCTGTGGCCACCGTTTCTCATTAAAGTATTATGTTTATCCTTAACCACTGATTCCTCGTCTGGTCTCTTCTCTGCACCTGGGTCCAACCTTACCACGTGACGGCAAGCTTCTGCCCAAACATGGACCCAGCAGATGTCACACATATCAAGAATGTCGTTACCCACCAAGGAGCACTGCTGGGGCGGCAGCAAGAATAACTCTCCCAAATATCAGAGCCCCTCCGGACACTTACCAACTCCCTCCTACCACAGTCCAGCCTCAACTCAAGAGGAGCCAATGTCCAAGTCTCATCATCCAGTGAGACTTTGCTTTGCCATATTTCCTCCATGGAACCTCCATTAGGAATCCAAAATCCCAACCCCTGAGCAATATGACAGCCACCTGGTAGGATGTAAGGGAATACCCCGCTGAAATGGACAAAAATGAATGGGAAAACATTGGCATAGGGCAAACCATGTACACGATGGCCAATACCACCCAAATCGGCGTTGATTCATGCAAAATGTATTTCAATTGCCATATGGCAATTGCCAGTTGTAACACTTAAAAAATCCAACAGGTGGCGTGTGCGCTCCACCGTGGTTTTTCATATTGAAAATGGACCCCAAGTCAACATCCAAAAGCCAAATTTTGAAAAAATGGATTTTTTGTCAAGAACTTATCACCCCTTAAAAAAGTGCTTTCTGGACCGTTTTTCGAAATTCTTTTGCTTTTTTTTGTCAATTACACATGTGTAAGAACTGTATGAATATACTTTTGTCCAATTTTATTATCATATTTTTTTTTTTACTTGCGCATTATTGCATGTGTTTTCTCCATTTGCAATATGATTTCATAGGAAGTCAGAAGTCAAAAGTCAATAATTGCAAAATTTCATAAAAAACTTCACACACCCCTAAAAAAGTGCTTTCTGGACCGTTTTTCGAAATTCTTTAGAATTTTGTGTCAATTACACACGTATAAGAACTGTATCAACATACTTTAGTCATATTTTATTATCATCATTTTTTTTATTTTTTTACTTGTGCATAAGGCATATGTTTTCTCCATTTGGAACATGATTTCATAGGAAGTCAAAAGTCAAAAATTGCAAAATTTCATAAAAGACTTCACACACCCCTAAAAAAGTGCTTTCTGGACTGTTTTTCAAAATTCTTTAGAATTTTGTGTCAATTACACATGTATAAGAACTGTATCAACATACTTTAGTCATATTTTATTATCGTAATGGTCAAAACGAATTGAAGTCATTGCAAATGTACGAGGCTGTTTCTCGGTCCGAGAACCTTCTAGAGCGACGTAACTCACCACGCACTATCGACCTGAGGTCTAGAACAGGATTCTAAAGTTTCGTAACTCTAGGTCTGACGGTTCTTTTGTAGCTCGAACAAAGCTAACTATTGGAGGCACTGTCAGCCTCTAAGCACCCCAATACGTCCCTCCATACATTTACATTTACATTACATTTAAGTCATTTAGCAGACGCTCTTATCCAGAGCGACTTACAAATTGGTGAATTCACCTTCTGACATCCAGTGGAACAGCCACTTTACAATAGTGCATCTAAGTCATTAAGGGGGGTGAGAAGGATTACTTATCCTATCCTAGGTATTCCTTGAAGAGGTGGGGTTTCAGGTGTCTCCGGAAGGTGGTGATTGACTCCGCTGTCCTGGCGTCGTGAGGGAGTTTGTTCCACCATTGGGGGCCAGAGCAGCGAACAGTTTTGACTGGGCTGAGCGGGAACTGTACTTCCTCAATGGTAGGGAGGCGAGCAGGCCAGAGGAGGATGAACGCAGTGCCCTTGCTTGGGTGTAGGGCCTGATCAGAGCCTGGAGGTACTGCGGTGCCGTTCCCCTCACAGCTCCGTAGGCAAGCACCATGGTCTTGTAGCGGATGCGAGCTTCAACTGGAAGCCAGTGGAGAGAGCGGAGGAGCGGGGTGACGTGAGAGAACTTGGGAAGGTTGAACACCAGACGGGCTGCGGCGTTCTGGATGAGTTGTAGGGGTTTAATGGCACAGGCAGGGAGCCCAGCCAACAGCGAGTTGCAGTAATCCAGACGGGAGATGACAAGTGCCTGGATTAGGACCTGCGCCGCTTCCTGGGTGAGGCAGGGTCGTACTCTGCGGATGTTGTAGAGCATGAACCTACAGGAACGGGCCACCGCCATGATGTTGGTTGAGAACGACAGGGTGTTGTCCAGGATCACGCCAAGGTTCTTAGCGCTCTGGGAGGAGGACACAATGGAGTTGTCAACCGTGATGGCGAGATCATGGAACGGGCAGTCCTTTCCCCGGGAGGAAGAGCAGCTCCGTCTTGCCGAGGTTCAGCTTGAGGTGGTGATCCGTCATCCACACTGATATGTCTGCCAGACATGCAGAGATGCGATTCGCCACCTGGTCATCAGAAGGGGGAAAGGAGAAGATTAATTGTGTGTCGTCTGCATAGCAATGATAGGAGAGACCATGTGAGGTTATGACAGAGCCAAGTGACTTGGTGTATAGCGAGAATAGGAGAGGGCCTAGAACAGAGCCCTGGGGGACACCAGTGGTGAGAGCGCGTGGCGAGGAGACAGATTCTCGCCACGCCACCTGGTAGGAGCGACCTGTCAGGTAGGACGCAATCCAAGCGTGGGCCGCGCCGGAGATGCCCAACTCGGAGAGGGTGGAGAGGAGGATCTGATGGTTCACAGTATCGAAGGCAGCCGATAGGTCTAGAAGGATGAGAGCAGAGGAGAGAGAGTTAGCTTTAGCAGTGCGGAGCGCCTCCGTGATGCAGAGAAGAGCAGTCTCAGTTGAATGACTAGTCTTGAAACCTGACTGATTTGGATCAAGAAGCTCATTCTGAGAGAGATAGAGGGAGAGCTGGCCAAGGACGGCACGTTCAAGAGTTTTGAGAGAAAAGAAAGAAGGGATACTGGTCTGTAGTTGTTGACATCGGAGGGATCGAGGTAGGTTTCTTCAGAAGGGGTGCAACTCTCGCTCTCTTGAAGACGGAAGGGACGTAGCCAGCGGTCAGGGATGAGTTGATGAGCGAGGTGAGGTAAGGGAGAAGGTCCCCGGAAATGGTCTGGAGGAGAGAGGAGGGGATAGGGTCGAGCGGGCAGGTTGTTGGGCGGCCGGCCGTCACAAGAAGCGAGATTTCATCTGGAGAGAGAGGGGAGAAAGAGGTCAGAGCACAGGGTAGGGCAGTGTGAGCAGAACCAGCGGTGTCGTTTGACTTAGCAAACGAGGATCGGATGTCGTCGACCTTCTTTTCAAAATGGTTGACGAAGTCATCTGCAGAGGGAGGAGGGGGGGAGGGGGAGGAGGATTCAGAAGGGAGGAGAAGGTGGCAAAGAGCTTCCTAGGGTTAGAGGCAGATGCTTGGAATTTAGAGTGGTAGAAAGTGGCTTTAGCAGCAGAGACAGAGGAGGAAAATGTAGAGAGGAGGGAGGAAAGGATGCCAGGTCCGCAGGAGGCGGGTTTTCCTCCATTTCCGCTCGGCTGCCCGGAGCTCTGTTCTGTGAGCTCGCAATGAGTCATCGAGCCACGGAGCGGAGGGGAGGACCGAGCCGGCCTGGAGGATAGGGGACATAGAGAGTCAAAGGATGCAGAAAGGGAAGAGAGGAGGGTTGAGGAGGCAGAGTCAGGAGAAAGGTTGGAGAAGGTATGAGCAGAGGGAAGAGATGAAAGGATGGAAGAGGAAAGAGAAGGGGAGAGAGAGCGAAGGTTGGGACGGGCGCGATACCATCCGAGTAGGGGCAGTGTGGGAAGTGTTGGATGAGAGCGAGAGGGAAAGGGATACAAGGTAGTGGTCGGAGACTTGGAGGGGAGTTGCAGTGAGGTTAGTGGAAGAACAGCATCTAGTAAAGATGAGGTCGAGCGTATTGCCTGCCTTGTGAGTAGGGGGGAAGGTGAGAGGGTGAGGTAAAGAGGAGAGTGGAAAGAAGGAGGCAGAGAGGAATGAGTCAAAGGTAGACGTGGGGAGGTTAAAGTCGTGTATCTGTGTGATTTAGTTTTCCTTTGAATTTTTATGGGAAAAATGACTGATTTACAGTTCAT
>NW_027003020.1:0-5766 GCF_036934945.1 Oncorhynchus masou masou | reverse complement strand
AACAGAAACAGAGTTCTTTTAATGAAAAAACAGAATGGCATAGATCCTCTTCCGGCGTTGTCAATGGAACAAAAGATAGTTAGTAGAGTGCAGGATGCACCTGCCAAGGCAGACTCCGACAGGATAGGACTAGAGTGGAAGCAAGCGAGACGATGGCTTGCTTCTGGCATGAGAAACACAAACGAGAATCTGACACCGAAAGTAGCAGGAACAGAGAGAAATAGAGACCTAATCAGAGGAAAAAAGGGAACAGGTGGGGAAAGGTGAATGAGCTAGTTAGGGGAGATGAAGAACAGCTGGAGAAGGAGAAGGTAACCTAATAAGACCAGCAGAGAGAGACAGAGTGAAGAGAAAGGACAGGAACAGACATAATAAGACATGACAGTACCCCCCACTCACCGAGCACCTCCTGGCGCACTCGAGGAGAGAAACCAGGCGGCAACGGAGGAAATCATCGATCAGCGAACGGTCCAGCACGTCCCGAGAGGGAACCCAACTCCTCTCCTCAGGACCGTACCCCTCCCAATCCACTAGGTACTGATGACCACGGCCCCGGACGCATGTCCAAAATCTTACGAACCCTGTAGATAGGTGCGCCCTCGACAAGGATGGGGGGAGGGACGAGCGGGGGCGCGAAGAACGGGCTTAACACAGGAGACATGGAAGACCGGGTGAACGCGACGAAGATAGCGCGGGAGAAGAAGTCGCACTGCGACAGGATTAATGACTTGAGAAATACGGAACGGACCAATGAACCGCGGGGTCAACTTGCGAGAAGCTGTCTTAAGGGAAGGTTCTGAGTGGAGAGCCATACTCTCTGACCGCAACAATATCTAGGACTCTTGGTCCTACGCTTTGTGCGGCCCTCACAGTCTGCGCCCTATTACGGCAAAGTGCCGACCTGACCCCCTTCCAGGTGCGCTCGCAACGCTGGACAAAAGCCTGAGCGGAGGGGACGCAGGACTCGGCGAGCTGAGATGAGAACAGCGGAGGCTGGTACCCGAGGCTACTCTGAAAAGGAGATAGACCGGTAGCAGACGAAGGAAGCGAGTTGTGGGCGTACTCTGCCCAGGAGCTGTTCTGACCAAGACGCAGGGTTACGAAAGAAAGACTGCGTAAATGCGACCAACAGTCTGATTGGCCCGTTCGACGGCCGTTAGACTGGGGATGAAAGCCGGACGAGACTGACGGAAGCCCCAATCAAGCGGCAAAACTCCCTCCAAAATTGAGACGTGAACTGCGGGCCTCTGTCTGAAACGACGTCTGACGGAAGGCCATGAATTCGGAAAACATTCTCGATAATGATCTGAGCCGTCTCCTTAGCAGAAGGGAGCTTAGCGAGAGGAATGAAATGAGCCGCCTTAGAGAATCTATCGACAACCGTAAGAATAACTGTCTTCCCCGCTGATGAAGGCAGTCCGGTGATAAAATCTAAAGCGATGTGAGACCACGGTCGAGAGGAATGGGAAGCGGTCTGAGACGGCCGGCAGGAGGAGAGTTCCCAGATTTAGTCTGCGCGCAGACCGAACAAGCAGCGACAAATCGACGCGTCACGTTCCCGAGTGGGCCACCAGAAACGCTGGCGAATGGAAGCGAGCGTACCCGAACGCCGGGGTGGCCGGCTAACTTGGCAGAGTGGGCCCACTGAAGAACGGCCGGACGAGTAGGAGCGGGAGCGAACAGAAGGTTCCTAGGACAAGCTCGCGGCGACGGAGTGTGGCCCCGAGTGCTTGCTTTACCTGCCTCTCAATTCCCAGACAGTCAACCCGACAACCGCCCCTCAGGAGAATCCCTCGGGGTCGGTGGAGACCTCAGAAGAACTGAAGAGACGAGATAAAGCATCAGGTTTGGTGTTTTTGAGCCGGACGATAAGAAATAACAAACTCGAAACGAGCCGAAAAACAGAGCCCAACGAGCCTGACGCGCATTAAGTCGTTTGGCTGAACGGATGTACTCAAGGTTCCTATGGTCAGTCCAAACGACAAAAGAACAGTCGCCTCCAACCACTGTCGCCATTCGCCTAGGGCTAAAGCGGATGGCGAGCAGTTCGCGATTACCAACATCATAATTACGTTCTGACGGCGATAAGCGATGAGAGAAAACGCGCAAGGATGGACCTTGCCGTCAGAGAGGAGCGCTGAGAAAGGATGGCTCCCGCCCCACCTCTGGCCAACGTCAACCTCAACAACAAACTGTCTAGAGATGTCAGGTGTAACAAGAATAGGTGCGGATGTCGCGATTCTTGAGAAGATCAAAAGCTCCCTGGGCGGAAACGGACCACCTAAAGCACGTCTTAACAAGTAAGGGCTGTGAGGGGAGCTGCCACCTGACCGAAATTACGGATGAAACGACGATAGAAATTCGCGAAGCCAAGAAAGCGCTGCAGCTCGCGCGTGACTTAGGAACGGGCCAATCAATGACAGCCTGGACCTTAGCGGATCCATCTTAATGCCCTCAGCGGAAATAACGGAACCGAGAAAAGGGACAGAGGCGGCATGAAAAGTGCACTTCTCAGCCTTCACATAAAGACAGTTCTCCAAAAGGCGCTGGAGGGACGCGTCGCACGTGCTGAACATGAATCGGGAGAGACGGTGAAAAAATCAGGATATCGTCCATGTAAACGAAAAAAAAAATGTTCAGCATGTCTCTCAGGACGTCGTTAACTAGTGCCTGAAAGACAGCTGGAGCGTTGCGAGGCCGAAAGGAAGAACCCGGTATTCAAAGTGCCCTAACGGAGTGTTGCGCCGTCTTCCACTCGTCCCCCTCCCTGATGCGCACGAGATGGTAGGCGTTACGAAGGTCAATTTGGTGAAAAACCTGGCTCCCTGCAGGATCTCGAAGGCTGAAGACATAAGAGGAAGCGGATAACGATTCTTAACTGTTATGTCATTCAGCCCTCGATAATCCACGCATGGGCGCAGGGACCCGTCCTTCTTCTGAACAAAGAAAAACCCCGCTCCGGCGGGAGAGGAGGAGGAGACTATGGTACCGGCGTCGGCGATACAGACAAATAATCCTCGAGAGCCTTACGTTTGGGAGCCGACAGAGAGTATAATCTACCCCGGGGAGTAGTTCCCGGAAGGAGATCAATACTACAGTCATACGACCGGTGTGGAGGGAGAGAAGTGGCCTTGGAACGACTGAACACCGTGCGCAGATCGTGATACTCCTCCGGCACCCCTGTCAAATCACCAGGCTCCTCCTGTGAAGAAGAGACAGAGGAAACAGGAGGGATAGCAGACATTAAACAGGTCACATGACAAGAAACATTCCAGGATAGGATAGTATTACTAGACCAATTAATAGAAGGGTTATGGCGCACTAGCCAGGGATGACCCAAAACAACAGGTGTAAAAGGTGAACGAAAAATTAAAAAAGAAATGGTTTTGCTATGATTACCAGAGACAGTGAGGGTTAAAGGCAGCGTCTCACGCTGAATCTTGGGAGAGAACTACCATCTAAAGCGAACAAGGCCGTGGGATCCCTTAACTGTCTGAGAGGAATGTCATGTTCCCGAGCCCAGGTCTCGTCCATAAAACAGCCCTCCGCCCCAGAGTCTATCAAGGCACTGCAGGAAGCAGATGAACCGGGCCAGCGGAGATGGACCGGAAGGTAGTGCAGGATCTTGAAGGAGAGACCTGAGTAGTTGCGCTCACCAGTAGCCCTCCTCTTACTGATGAGCTCTGGCTTTTACTGGGCATGAGGTGACAAAATGACCAGCGGAGCCGCAGTAGAGACAGAGGCGGTTGGTGATTCTCCGTTCCTTCTCCTTGGCCGAGATGCGGATACCCCCAGCTGCATAGGCTCAGCATCCGAGCCGGCGGAGGAGGGTGGCAGTGATGCGGCAGGTGGCAGTGATGCGGAGAGGGGGCAACGGAGAACGCGAACTCCTTTCCACGAGCTCGGTGACGAAGATCAAACCGTCGCTCTATGCGAATAGCGAGAGCTATTAAGGAGTCCAGACTGGAAGGAACCTCCCGGGGAGAGAATCTCATCCTTAACCTCGGCGAGGAGACCCTCCAGAAAACGAGCGAGAGCAAAGCCGGCTCGTTCCAGTCACTAGAGGCAGCGAGAGTACGAAACTCAATAGAATAATCCGTTATGGATCGATTCCCCTGACATAGAGAAGACAGGGCCCTGGAAGCCTCCTCCCCAAAAACAGAACGGTCAAAAACCCGTATCATCTCCTCCTTAAAGTCCTGATACTGGTTAATACACTCAGCCCTCGCCTCCCAGATTGCCGTGCCCCACTCACGCGCCCGTCCGGTAAGGAGAGAAATGACGTAGGCGATGCGGGCTGTGCTCCTGGAGTAAGTGTTGGGCTGGAGAGAGAACACCACATCACACTGAGTGAGGAATGAGCGGCACTCAGTGGGCTCCCCAGAGTAACACGGCGGGTTATTGATCCTGGGCTCCGGAGACTCGGAAACCCTGGAAGTGGGCGGTGGATCGAGGTGGAGTTGGTGAACCTGTCTTGTGAGGTCGGAGACTTGGACGGCCAGGGTCTCAACGGCATGTCGAGCAGCAGACAATTCCTCCTCGTGTCTGCCTAGCATCGCTCCCTGGATCTCGACGGCGGAGTGAAAAGGGTCCGGAGCCGCTGGGTCCATTCTTGGTCAGATTCTTCTGTTATGTACTTGAGTGAAGACCAAAAGCGGTTTTAACAGAAACAGAGTTCTTTTAATGAAAAAACAGGAATGGCATAGATCCTCTTCCGACGTTGTCAATGGAACAAAAGATTGTTAGTAGAGTGCAGGATGCACCTGCCAGGCAGACTCCGACAGGATAGGACTAGGTGGAAGCAAACGAGACGATAGCTTGCTTCTGGCATGAGAAACACAAACGAGAATCTGACACCGAAAGTAGCAGGAACAGAGAGAGAAATAGAGACCTAATCAGAGGGAAAAAAGGGAACAGGTGGGGAAAGGGTGAATGAGCTAGTTAGGGGAGATGAAGAACAGCTGGAGAAGGAGAGAAAGAGAAGGTAACCTAATAAGACCAGCAGAGAGAGACAGAGTGAAGAGAAAGGACAGGAACAGACATAATAAGACATGACACGCACACGCTTTTTCAGTTCTGACCACACATTTTCTATAGGATTAATTTCAGGGCTTTGTGATGGCCACTCCAATACTTTGACTTTGTTGTCCTTAAGCCATTTTGCCACAACTTTGGAAGTTTGCTTGGGGTCATTGTCCATTTGGAAGACCCATTTGCGACCAAGCTTTTACTTCCTGACTGATGTCTTTAGATGTTGCTTCAATATATCCAGATAATTTTCCTACTCATGAAGACATCTATTTTGTGAAGTGCACCAGTCCCTCCTGCAGCAAAGCACCCCCAGAACATAATGCTGCCACCCCCGTGCTTCACGGTTGGGATAGTGTTCTTTGGCTTGCAAACCTCCCCCTTTTTCTTCCAAACATAATGATGGTCATTATGGTCAAACAGTTCTATTTTTGTTTAATCAGACCAGAGGACAGTTCTCCAAAAAGTACGATCTTTGTCCCCACATGCAATAGCAAACCATAGTCTGGCTTTTTTTATGGCAGTTTTAGAAGCAGAGGCTTTTTTCCTTGCTGAGCGGCCTTTCAGGTCATATCGATATAGGACTTGTTTTACTGTGGATATAGAAACTTTTGTACCTGTTTCCTCCAGCATTCCTGGTCTTTTGCTGTTGTTCTGGGATTGATTTGCACTTTTTGTACCAAAGTACGTTAATCTCTAGGAGACAGAACGCATCTCCTTCCTGAGCGGTATGGTCCC
>NW_027003019.1:0-2500 GCF_036934945.1 Oncorhynchus masou masou | reverse complement strand
AAATATATTCCAATATGATCAGATAAATAAAGCAATATTTTCTTATGGCTCTGTCAGTAATCTTTAATTTTCAACAGACACAAAAGACAAATTTCCTTTATATAAAAATCCCCATAACATGAACATTAAATGAAAGAAACCGGTATTCAAGGCACCATCAGTAGCCTATATTTTCTATTTTAGCAAAAGTGGGCTAAATTTACTTCAAAGAAAAAACAATAATAGCAATTTTCTATCATCCACTCAACTGAAATATTTTTAAAATATAATTGGATTGAAATACAATAAAATAAAGTGCAAAAATCTATTAATCAAAAACAACACTTTGTTTAAGGAGAAGTAACATGCAGTGAAAACAAATATTAAACTTTAACTTTTAAACTTGAACTGAGTAAAAACTCTAAATATGTGATTGCACAGTAATGTTCACTTGTTTGAGGTTGAGGGTGATACTTGGTGGTGTCCCATCTTTTCCACAAGTTCATCAATGTTCGGGTAAGGCTCTGAGCTGAGGAAATCCTCAGAATTGAGTGGAGGTGTTCAGCAGTAAGTCGACTTCTGTGTGATGTTTTGTTCAGGTTCATCAAAGAAAAAAGTTGTTCACACAGGTATGTGCTGCCAAACATAGACAACGTTTGAGCAGCCTGGATGCGCAGCTGGGGCATTGTGTCGGGAGGAAACGGGCGAACTCCGCAGCACCCACTGCCGCATATTTTGCCCTCAGTGCATCATTGCATTGGAGGTCAATCAACTCCATTTGGAGGTTTGGTGGTGAGCTTTCCACGTCAACAGCAAATGGGTTACCGAGCAGTTCCAACCTGCTTTTTTGTGCTTCAAAGTCAGCAAATCGGCGTCGAAAGTCAGCGGCAAGCATACCTATTTTATCAGCCAACTGTGCGCTCGGGAACGCACTGGTAGAGAGCTTCTCTTTCATGGTCTGGCAGCTGGGAAAGTGGCTCAAATTTTCTTTCCGCATCTGCGTCTCCCACAGAGTCAGTTTGGTTTTAAATGCCTTCACTGTACTGTACATATCAGAGATGACATGATCCGACCTGCAGCTGCAAGTTCATTGCATTCAGATGACTCGTAATGTCACACAGAAAAGCCATTTCACACAGAAACATTTCGTCCTCGGAGTTGTGTGTGTCTTTCCCTTTGCTGTCCAAGAACAGACAAATCTCCTCACTGAAGCTCGAAACATCTTTGAAGCACCTTTCCCGGCTTAGCCATCGCACCTCTGTGTGATAAGGCAAATCACTCATGCTCCGCTTTCTAACTCCGTCAGAAATGCCTTGAACTGGCGGTGATTCAAACCTTTGGCTCTGATAAAGTTAACTGTGCGCGTGATGATGCTCATTACATGCTCCATTTTCATGGCTTTACCACAACTTCCTGGTGTATGATACAATGATAAGCTGTCAGCTCACCTGTCGCGTTTTCCTCTTGCATCTTTTCCCGTATCTTCGCCACCAGTCCGCTCCTGTGTCCACACATCGCAGGTGCTCCGTCGGTTGTCAAACCCACGCAGTTTTCCCAAGGCAGCTCCATCTCATTTACACATCTTGACACCTCTTCATACAAATCATGCCCACGTAGTTGTGCCATGCATGACGTAAAAAACCAAAAACTCCTCTGTCACGCTTTAGGCTGGAGTCCCCTCCGGGATGAAAATTGACAATCAATGTCAGAAATGTCGGTGCTCTCATCCACAGCCAAGGAATATGCAATGAAATCTTTTCCCTTTTTCACAAGCTGCTCTTTTAGATTGATGGACAACTGGTCTACTCTCTCGGCAATGGTGTTTCTGCTCAGACTCACATTTAAAAAGAGTTGCCTTTTTTCTGGCAACCACAAACTTTAATCATGCAGTTTTTGATGAAATCCCCCTCCGTAAATGGCGGAGCTGATTTAGCGATCTCTTCTGCCAAAATAAAACTGGCCTTGACAGCAGCCTGGCCCTTGTGATTTGGCTTTTTGAACAGAGCCTGTCGAGATTTGAAGGCCTCGTTTTAATTCCTCTGCCTTTTGTAGCCTTTGTTCCATGTCCATATTCTTGTTTTTGTCCGCGTGTTTCGTTTCATAATGTCGTCTCAGATTATACTCTTTCAGTACCGCCACACTTTCTCCACACAGAAGACACACAGGTTTTCCAGCTACCTCCGTGAACATATACTCCGACTCCCACCTTGTTTGAAACCCCCGGTTCTCAGTGTCCACCTTCCGTTTTGCCATTTTTGATGGGTATCTGAAAGTTAATTTTACTGTGATGCTGACGACTGCTGTGCCAATAAATATTGAAATGAAGCAGCCTACTGCTCGGTGCGTCACCGTTGCATTGTGGGAAATGTAGTATTGGTGCGTGTAAAAGATCTGCGTGGCTGCCGGCTTGCTGCGGTCTGCGGGCCGGTTCTAATAATAAATCAAGATCATCCCAGGGGCCGTAGAAAACCTTCTCGCTGGGTCGGATGTGGCCCGCGGGCCTTGACTCTGACATATGTGC
>NW_027003018.1:0-5769 GCF_036934945.1 Oncorhynchus masou masou | reverse complement strand
CATAGATGAGTTACTGAGGGGGGACATAGATTACTTACTGAGGGGGGACATAGATGAGTTACTGAGGGGGCGGCATAGATTAGTTACTGAGGGGGACATAGATGTAGTTACTGAGGGGGGCATAGATGAGTTACTGAGGGGGGGCATAGATTAGTTACTGAGGGGGGACATAGATTAGTTACTGAGGGGGAGACATAGATTAGTTACTGAGGGGGGACATAGATGAGTTACTGAGGGGGGGACATAGATTAGTTACTGAGGGGGGACATAGATGAGTTACTGAGGGGGGGACATAGATGAGTTACTGAGGGGGACATAGATGAGTTACTGAGGGGGGACATAGATGAGTTACTGAGGGGGGGACATAGATTAGTTACTGAGGGGGACATAGATGAGTTACTGAGGGGGTGGACATAGATGAGTTACTGAGGGGGGACATAGATTAGTTACTGAGGGGGTGGACATAGATGAGTTACTGAGGGGGGGCATAGATGAGTTACTGAGGGGGACATAGATTAGTTACTGAGGGGGGGCATAGATTGAGTTACCGAGGGGGGCATAGATTAATTACCGAGGGGGGAAACATAGAGGGGGGACATAGATTAGTTACTGAGGGGGGGCATAGATTAGTTACTGAGGGGGAGGATATAGATAAATGACTGAGGAGGGGGAAATAGATTAGTTATTGAGGGGGGCATAGATTAGTTACTGAGGGGGACGACATGGATGAGTTACTGAGGGGGACGACATAGATTAGTTACTGAGGGGGGGAACATAGATTAGTTACTGAGGGGGACATAGATGAGTTACTGAGGGGGACATAGATTAGTTACTGAGGGGGGGACATAGATGAGTTACTGAGGGGGACATAGATTAGTTACTGAGGGGGACATAGATTAGTTACTGAGGGGGGACATAGATTAGTTACTGAGGGGGGACATAGATTAGTTACTGAGGGGGAACATAGATGAGTTACTGAGGGGGGACATAGATTAGTTACTGAGGGGGGACATAGATTAGTTACTGAGGGGGACATAGATTACTTACTGAGGGGGGACATAGATTAGTTACTGAGGGGGACATAGATTACTTACTGAGGGGGTAACATAGATGAGTTACTGAGGGGGGACATAGATTAGTTACTGAGGGGGGCATAGATGAGTTACTGAGGGGGGGGCATAGATTAGTTACTGAGGGGGACATAGATTAGTTACTGAGGGGGGACATAGATGAGTTACTGAGGGGGGACATAGATGAGTTACTGAGAGGGGACATAGATGAGTTACTGAGGGGGACATAGATGAGTTACTGAGGGGGGACATAGATGAGTTACTGAGGGGGGACATAGATTAGTTACTGAGGGGGGACATAGATGAGTTACTGAGGGGGGACATAGATGAGTTACTGAGGGGGACATAGATTAGTTACTGAGGGGGGACATAGATGAGTTACTGAGGGGGGACATAGATTAGTTACTGAGGGGGGACATAGATTAGTTACTGAGGGGGACATAGATGAGTTACTGAGGGGGGACATAGATGAGTTACTGAGGGGGACATAGATTAGTTACTGAGGGGGACATAGATGAGTTACTGAGGGGGGACATAGATTAGTTACTGAGGGGGGACATAGATGAGTTACTGAGGGGGGACATAGATTAGTTACTGAGGGGGGGACATAGATTAGTTACTGAGGGGGGGACATAGATTAGTTACTGAGGGGGACATAGATGAGTTACTGAGGGGGGACATAGATTAGTTACTGAGGGGGGAGCATAGATTAGTTACTGAGGGGGGGACATAGATGAGTTACTGAGGGGGACATAGATTAGTTACTGAGGGGGGACATAGATTAGTTACTGAGGGGGACATAGATGAGTTACTGAGGGGGTACATAGATGAGTTACTGAGGGGGGACATAGATTAGTTACTGAGGGGGGGACATAGATGAGTTACTGAGGGGGGACATAGATTAGTTACTGAGGGGGACATAGATTAGTTACTGAGGGGGGGCATAGATTAGTTACCGAGGGGGGCATAGATTAGTTACCGAGGGGGGAACATGAGGGGGACATAGATTAGTTACTGAGGGGGGACATAGATTAGTTACTGAGGGGGGGACATAGATTAGTTACTGAGGGGGGACATAGATTAGTTACTGAGGGGGACATAGATGTAGTTACTGAGGGGGGACATAGATTAGTTACTGAGGGGGGACATAGATTAGTTACTGAGGGGGGGACATAGATTAGTTACTGAGGGGGGACATAGATGAGTTACTGAGGGGGAACATAGATGAGTTACTGAGGGGGACATAGATGAGTTACTGAGGGGGGCATAGATTAGTTACTGAGGGGGGACATAGATTAGTTACTGAGGGGGGACATAGATTAGTTACTGGAGGGGGGACATAGATTAGTTACTGAGGGGGGGACATAGATTAGTTACTGAGGGGGGACATAGATTAGTTACTGAGGGGGGACATAGATTAGTTACTGAGGGGGACATAGATTAGTTACTGAGGGGGGACATAGATTAGTTACTGAGGGGGGGACATAGATTAGTTACTGAGGGGGACATAGATTAGTTACTGAGGGGGGACATAGATGAGTTACTGAGGGGGGACATAGATTAGTTACTGAGGGGGGGACATAGATTAGTTACTGAGGGGGACATAGATTAGTTACTGAGGGGGGACATAGATTAGTTACTGAGGGGGACGTAGATTAGTTACTGAGGGGGACATAGATTAGTTACTGAGGGGGTGACATAGATTAGTTACTGAGGGGGGACATAGATTAGTTACTGAGGGGGGACATAGATTAGTTACTGAGGGGGGACATAGATTAGTTACCGAGGGGGACATAGATTAGTTACTGAGGGGGGACATAGATTAGTTACCGAGGGGGCATAGATTAGTTACTGAGGGGGGCATAGATTAGTTACTGAGGGGGGACATAGATTAGTTACTGAGTGGGGAACATAGATTAGTTACTGAGGGGGACATAGATTAGTTACTGAGGGGGTGACATAGATGAGTTACCGAGGGGGTGACATAGATTAGTTACTGAGGGGGGGACAATAGATTAGTTACTGAGGGGGACATGATTAGTTACTGAGGGGGTACATAGATTAGTTACTGAGGGGGAGTGGACATAGATGAGTTACTGAGGGGGGCATAGATTAGTTACTGAGGGGGGGACATAGATTAGTTACTGAGGGGGGACATAGATTAGTTACTGAGGGGGGGGACATAGATTAGTTACTGAGGGGGGTGACATAGATTAGTTACTGAGGGGGGGTCATAGATTAGTTACTGAGGGGGGACAGTTAGTACTGAGTTACTGAGGGGGGACATAGATTAGTTACTGAGGGGGGACATAGATTAGTTACTGAGGGGGGACATAGATTAGTTACTGAGGGGGAACATAGATTAGTTACTGAGGGGGGACATAGATTAGTTACTGAGGGGGACTATAGATTAGTTACTGAGGGGGGGACATAGATGAGTTACTGAGGGGGGACATAGATTAGTTACTGAGGGGGGACATAGATTAGTTACTGAGGGGGACATAGATTAGTTACTGAGGGGGTGACATAGATTAGTTACTGAGGGGGGACATAGATTAGTTACTGAGGGGGGACATAGATTAGTTACTGAGGGGGGGACATAGATTAGTTACTGAGGGGGGACATAGATTAGTTACTGAGGGGGACATAGATTAGTTACCGAGGGGGAACATAGATGAGTTACTGAGGGGGGGACATAGATTGAGTTACTGAGGGGGGGACATAGATTAGTTACTGAGGGGGACATAGATTAGTTACTGAGGGGGAACATAGATTAGTTACTGAGGGGGGGACATAGATTAGTTACTGAGGGGGACATAGATTAGTTACTGAGGGGGGACATAGATTAGTTACTGAGGGGGGACATAGATTAGGTTACTGAGGGGGGACATAGATTAGTTACTGAGCGGGGGACATAGATTAGTTACTGAGGGGGGACATAGATTAGTTACTGGAGGGGGGACATAGATTAGTTACTGAGGGGGGGGACATAGATTAGTTACTGAGGGGGGACATAGATTAGTTACTGAGGGGGGACATAGATTAGTTACTGAGGGGGTGGACATAGATGAGTTATCGAGGGGGGACATAGATTAGTTACCGAGGGGGGACATAGATTAGTTACTGAGGGGGGGGAACATAGATTAGTTACTGAGGGGGGACAATAGATTAGTTACTGAGGGGGGACAATAGATTAGTTACTGAGGGGGGACATAGATTAGTTACTGAGGGGGCGGGACATAGATGAGTTATCGAGGGGGGACATAGATTAGTTACCGAGGGGGGCATAGATTAGTTACCGAGGGGGGACATAGATGAGTTACTGAGGGGGACATAGATTAGTTACTGAGGGGGACAATAGATTAGTTACTGAGGGGGGACATAGATTAGTTACTGAGGGGGTGGACATAGATGAGTTATCGAGGGGGGACATAGATTAATTACCGAGGGGGGACATAGATTAGTTACCGAGGGGGGGGACATAGATTAGTTACTGAGGGGGGTAACATAGATTAGTTACTGAGGGGGTCACATAGATTAGTTACTGAGGGGGTGACATAGATTAGTTACCGAGGGGGGACATAGATGAGTTACTGAGGGGAGGGGGCATAGATGAGTTACTGAGGGGGAACATAGATGAGTTACTGAGGGGGGGACATAGATTAGTTACTGAGGGGTGGACATAGATGAGTTACCGAGGGGGGGGACATAGATGAGTTACTGAGGGAGGGAACATAGATTGAGTTACTGAGGGGGGGACATAGATTAGTTACCGAGGGGGAACATAGATTAGTTACTGAGGGGGGACATAGATTAGTTACTGAGGGGGGACATAGATTAGTTACTGAGGGGGGGACATAGATGAGTTACTGAGGGGGTGGACATAGATGAGTTACTGAGGGAGGGAACATAGATGAGTTACCGAGGGGGAACATAGATTAGTTACTGAGGGGGGACATAGATTAGTTACTGAGGGGGTGGACATAGATTAGTTACTGAGGGGGACATAGATGAGTTACTGAGGGGGACATAGATGAGTTACTGAGGGGGGACATAGATGAGTTACTGAGGGGGGGACATAGATGAGTTACTGAGGGGGGGACATAGATGAGTTACTGAGGGGGGGACATAGATGAGTTACTGAGGGGGTGGACATAGATGAGTTACTGAGGGGGGACATAGATGAGTTACTGAGGGGGGACATAGATGAGTTACTGAGGGGGTGACATAGATTAGTTACTGAGGGGGTGACATAGATTAGTTACTGAGGGGGGACATAGATTAGTTACTGAGGGGGGGATGACATAGATTAGTTACTGAGGGGGGACATAGATGAGTTACTGAGGGGTGACATAGATTAGTTACTGAGGGGGGTGACATAGATTAGTTACTGAGGGGGGACATAGATTAGTTACTGAGGGGGGAACATAGATTAGTTACCTGAGGGGGAGCATAGATTAGTTACAGAGGGGGGGACATAAATTAGTTACAGGGGGTGGGGGTCATAGGATTAGTTACTGAGGGGGGGCATCGATCAATTACTGAGGGGGTGCATGGATTAGTTACTGGAGGGGGCATAGATTAGTTACTAGAGGGGGGACATAGATTAGTTACTGAGGGGGTGACATAGATTAGTTACTGAGGGGAGGGACATAGGATTAGTTACTGAGGGGGGACATAGATTAGTTACTGAGGGGGG
>NW_027003017.1:0-5770 GCF_036934945.1 Oncorhynchus masou masou | reverse complement strand
TCTTGCAACCTTTCAGTTACTAGTCCAATGCACTAACCACTAGGCTACCTGCGGGTTAGGGGTTACGGAAAGGGTTTACGGATTGTGAATGGGACTGAATTGTGTGTCCCTTAGCTGTACAAGACTGTGTGTGTGTGTAATGGTCTCTGGCATGGCCTGATGTTGGGGTTAGGGCTATGGTTTGGGGAACAGAATAATACTAAAACAGAATAATAATACAAAACTATACGCTATTACCATCAGGTACCATCAGTATTCTCACGGCTTGCTAGAGCATTGTGAAGTGCGGTGGCACAGTGGCCTGAGCAGCATGTTTCGCCCGAGCATCACAAGTATATTTTTTACAAACATTTGGTGAGCACCGAGCTTGGCACATATCAACATTCTCAGGACCTTTTCAAACGTCTGAAATCAAAGTTTATTTCTAGTGATCAGGCTGGCTGCCTCGGGCCTTATCTGAGTTGCTTTGTTTCAATAGTGCCACAAAGAATACACTGTATACACATTATATATACAAAAGTATGTGGACAAGACAAAATCATTTATAACTGAATTTTTCCAGAAAAATATAAGTTCAACAAATCCCCTTATTGTTTGGGATACCTTTAAATATACCTTCAGAGATCATTCAATATTCATCAATAATAATAATAAGAAAGCATTTCTGTCTAATGAGACAAGACGAACAAGGGAAATACATGAACAAATAGTGTTATGCGGAGTGGAACAGGGGAACACAAGAGCAGACTCAGACGGGAGACTGGGATGAAGTAACCAAGGTATTTATTGAAACACATGTAACGGCGTTCTTCGTTTGTCAAAGAGAGTCGGACCGAAATGCAGCGTGTTGGTTACTCATGCTTTTAATAGAACAAATGACGATACATGAAATAACAAAAACAACAAACGGAACGTGAAAAACCTATACAGCCTGTCTGGTGAACACTAACACAGAGACAGGAACAATCACCCACAAAATACAAAGTGAAACCCAGGCTGTTTAAATACGGTTCCCAATCAGAGACAACGAGAATCACCTGACTCTGATTGAGAACCGCCTCAGGCAGCCAAACCTATGCAACACACACCCTAATCAGCCACAATCCCAATAACTAAAAACCCCACTAAGAATTACAACAAACAATAAACCCATGTCACACCCTGGCCTGACCAACTAATAAACTAAAACACAAAATACTAAGACCATGACAGAACCCCCCCCTAAGGTGCGGACTCCCGAACGCACCTCAAAACCATAGGGAGGGTCCGGGTGGGCGTCTGTCCATGGTGGCGGTTCGGGACGTGGACCCCACTCCATAAATGTCATAGTTCCTCCTCGCGTCCTGGGATGATCCACCCTCGCCGCCGACCATGGCCGAATAGTCCTCACCCAGAACCCCACTGAACTGAGGAGCAGCTCGTGACTGAGGGGCAGCTCGGACTGAGGCAGCTCGGGACTGAGGGCAGCCGGGACTGAGGGGCAGCTCGGGACTGAGGGGCAGCCCGGGACTGAGGGGCAGCTCGGGACTGAGGGGGAAGCCCAGTACCGAGAGGAAGCCCAGTACTGAGATAAGCCCAGTACTGAGAAGAAGCCCAGTACTGAGATGAAGCCCAGCCAGGCAGTTGGAACCGGCAGATCCTGGCTGACTGGCGGATCCTGTCTGACTGGCGGATCCTGGCTGACTGGCGGATCCTGGCTGACTGGCGGATCCTGGCTGACTGGCGGATCCTGGCCGACTGGCGGATCCTGGCTGACTGGCGGATCCTGGCTGACTAGCAGATCTGGCAGATCCTGGCTGACTGGCGGATCCTGGCTGACTGGCAGATCCTGGCCGACTGGCGGATCCTGGCTGACTAGCAGATCTGGCAGATCCTGGCTGACTGGCGGATCCTGGATGACTGGCGGATCTGGAAGAGTCTGGTTGACTGGCAGATCTGGAAGAGTCTGGCTGAATGGCAGATCTGGAAGAGTCTGGCTGACTGGCGATTGGAAGATCCTGGGGCTGACTGGCAGATCTGGAAGAGTCTGGCTGACTGGCAGATCTGGAAGAGTCTGGCTGACTGGCAGATCTGGAAGAAAGTCTGGCTGACTGGCAGATCTGGAAGAGTCTGGTGACTGGCAGATCTGGAAGAGTCTGGCTGACTGGCAGATCTGGAAGAGTCTGACTGACTGGCAGATCTGGAAGAGTCTGGTTGACTGGCAGATCTGGAAGAGTCTGGTTGACTGGCAGATCTGGAAGAGTCTGGTTGACTGGCAGATCTGGAAGAGTCTGGCTGACTGGCAGATCTGGAAGAGTCTGGCTGACTGGCAGATCTGGAAGAGTCTGGTTGACTGGCAGGTCTGGAAGAGTCTGGCTGACTGGCAGATCTGGAAGAGTCTGGCTGACTGGCAGATCTGGAAGAGTCTGGCTGACTGGCAGATCTGGAAGAGTCTGGCTGACTCATGGATCTGGAAGAGTCTGGCTGAATGGCAGATCTGGAAGAGTCTGGCTGACTGGCAGATCTGGAAGATCCTGGCTGACTGGCAGATCTGGAAGAGTCTGGCTGACTGGCAGATCTGGAAGAGTCTGACTGGCAGATCTGGAAGAGTCTGGCTGACTGGCAGATCTGGAAGAGTCTGGCTGACTGGCAGATCTGGAAGAGTCTGACTGACTGGCAGATCTGAAGAGTCTGGTTGACTGGCAGATCTGAAGAGTCTGGTTGACTGGCAGATCTGGAAGAGAGTCTGGCTGACTGGCAGATCTGGAAGAGTCTGGCTGACTGGCAGATCTGGAAGAGTCTGGTTGACTGGCAGATCTGGAAGAGTCGGCTGACTGGCAGATCTGGAAGAGTCTGGCTGACTGGCAGATCTGGAAGAGTCTGGCTGACTGGCAGATCTGAAGAGTCTGGCTGAATGGCAGATCTGGAAGAGTCTGGCTGACTGGCAGATCTGGAAGAGTCTGGCTGACTGGCAGATCTGGAAGAGTCTGGCTGACTGGCAGATCTGGAAGAGTCTGGCTGAATGGCAGATCTGGAAGAGTCTGGCTGAATGGCAGATCTGGAAGAGTCTGGTTGACTGGCAGGTCTGAAGAGTCTGGCTGACTGGCAGATCTGGAAGAGTCTGCTGACTGGCAGATCTGGAAGAGTCTGGCTGACTGGCAGATCTGGAAGAGTCTGGCTGACTGGCAGATCTGGAAGAGTCTGACTGACTGGCAGATCTGGAAGAGTCTGGTTGACTGGCAGATCTGGAAGAGTCTGGTTGACTGGCAGATCTGGAAGAGTCTGGCTGACTGGCAGATCTGGAAGAGTCTGGCTGACTGGCAGATCTGGAAGAGTCTGGTGACTGGCAGGTCTGGAAGAGTCTGGCTTGACTGGCAGATCTGGAAGAGTCTGGCTGACTGGCAGATCTGGAAGAGTCTGGCTGACTGGCAGATCTGGAAGAGTCTGGCTGAATGGCAGATCTGGAAGAGTCTGGCTGAATGGCAGATCTGAAGAGTCTGGCTGACTGGCAGATCTGGAAGAGTCTGGCTGACTGGCAGATCTGAAGAGTCTGGCTGAATGGCAGATCTGGAAGAGTCTGGCTGAATGGCAGATCTGGAAGAGTTTGGCTGACTGGCAGATCTGGAAGAGTCTGGCTGTCTGGCAGATCTGGAAGAGTCTGGCTGACTGGCAGATCTGGAAGAGTCTGGCTGACTGGAAGATCTGGAAGAGTCTGGCTGACTGGCAGATCTGGAAGAGTCTGGCTGACTGGCAGATCCTGGCAGACTGACGCCTCTGGCTGCTTCATGCTGACTGACGGCTCTGGCTGCTCCATGCTGACTGGCGGCTCTGGCTGCTCCATGCAGATTGACAGCTCTGGCGGCTTCTTGCAGACTGACAGCTCTGACTGTTCCATGCAGACTGGCGACTCCATGCAGACTGGCAACTCCATGCAGACTGGCAGCTCCTTGCAGACTGGCAGCTCCTTGCAGACTGGCAGCTCCAGACTGGCAGCTCTAGCTGCTCCATGCAGACTGGCAGCTCTAGCTGCTCCATGCAGACTGGCAACTCTGGCTGCTCCATGCAGACTGGCAGCTCTAGCTGCTCCATGCAGACTGGCAGCTCCATGCAGACTGGCAGCTCTGGCTGCTCCAAGCAGACTGGCAAGTCTAGCTGCTCCATGCAGACTGGCAGCTCTGGCTGCTCCATGCAGACTGGCAACTCTGGCTGCTCCAAGCAGACTGACAGCTCTGGCTGCCCCATGCAGACTGGCAGCTCTAGCTGCTCCAAGCAGACTGACAGCTCTGGCTGCCCCATGCAGACTGGCAGCTCTAGCTGCTCCATGCAGACTGGCAGCTCTGGCTGCTCCGAACAGGCAGGAGGCTCCGGCAGCGCTGTAGAGGATGAAGGCTTCTAGAAACGCTGAACAGGCGGGAGGCTGAACAGGCGGAGACTCGACAGCGCAGGAGAGGAGAGCACTGGCTGCGCTGAACAGGCGAGGCGCACTGAAGGCCTGGGTGCGTGGTACTGACTGGTGGTACTGATCGAGGACACGCACAGGAAGCCTGGTGCGGAGCTACCATCGGAGGACTGGTGAAGGTGGCACAGGATGGGACTGGACCGTGAAGGTGTACTGGAGAGCCTGAAAGCAGGACTGGCACAGACGTGCAAGGCTAGGTAGGTACACAGGAGGCCTAGTGCGTGAGGCTGGGCACATTTTTTCACCAGCCGACTAACACGCACCTCAGGACTAGTATGGAGCGCTGACCCAGGTGCCATTAAATCCCGACACGCCCGTCGGACGAATCTTATACCTAAAGCACCAAACTAGCAACTCCCTCATTACTCTCTCCTTCAATTTCCCCATAACTCCTTCACAGTCTCTGCTTCGCTCATCTCCAACACCGGTTCTGGGTCTCCTCCTTGGCTCACGATAAACAGGGAGAGTTGGCTCAGGTCTGTCTCCTGACTCAGCCACTCTCCCTCTGAGCCCCCCAAGAAATCTTTGGGGCTGATCTTCGGGGTTTCGCCTGCCGCCGTGTCTTTCTTTCACCCATTCTCCTATAGCCCTCCTCGCACTGCTCCAGCGCATCCCAGGCGGGCTCCAGCACTCTCTCTGGGTCGGCCGCCCACCTGTCTATTTCTTCCCACGCCGTATACCCAATCCCTCTGCTGTCCATAACGCCCTCCCTTCGCTGCTCCAGCTGCCTGTTAACACGCTGCTCGGTCCGTGTGTGTGGTGGGTGATTCTGTAACGGGGCGTTCTTCGTTTTTGTCGAAAGAGAGTCGGACCGAAATGCAGCGTGTTGGTTACTCATGTTTTTAATAGAACAAATGACGATACATGAAATAACAAAAACAACAAACGGAACGTGAAAAACCTATACAGCCTGTCTGGTGAACACTAACACAGAGACAGGAACAATCACCCACAAAATACAAAAGTGAAACTCAGGCTACCTAAATACGGTTCCCAATCAGAGACAACGAGAATCACCTGGACTCTGATTGAGAATCGCTCAGGCAGCCAAACCCCATAAACACACCCCTAACCAGCCACAATCCCAATAACTAAAAACCCCACTAAGAATTACAACAAACAATAAACCCATGTCACACCCTGGCCTGACCAACTAATAACCAAAACACAAAATACTAAGACCAAGGCGTGACAACACAGGTGGGAGATGGAGTACAGGTCAGGGGAAGCTCGTGCTGGTTGCTGAAACCAGGTGCGGAGGCTGAGGCTGGAGCGAGAGGGGTTGAGACAGGGTCAGCAGGTCCGGAGGGGACTCCAATGGAGTAGTAGAGT
>NW_027003016.1:0-5770 GCF_036934945.1 Oncorhynchus masou masou | reverse complement strand
ACGTCAGAGTAACCTGTATTGATCTGGCTGAATTGGTCCACGTCAGAGTAACCTGTATTGATCTGGCTGAATTGGTCCACGTCAGAGTAACCTGTGTTGATCTGGCTGAATTGGTCCACGTCAGAGTAACCTGTATTGATCTGGCTGAATTCATTCACGTCAGAGTAACCTGTATTGATCTGGCTGAATTGGTCCACGTCAGAGTAACCTGTATTGATCTGAATGAATTAATTCACGTCAGAAGTAACCTGTAATGATCTGAATAAATTAATTAACGTCAGAAGGAAGGATCTGAATAAATTAATTCACATCAGAGTAACCTGTATTGATCTGGCATGAATTGGTCCACGTCAGAGTAACCTGTATTGATCTGGCTGAATTGGTCCCACGTCAGAGTAACCATGTATTGATCTGGCTGAATTGCCAGTCGCCTAGATAAGAGCGATCTGCTAAATGTACTTAAATGTAAATGTAATTGGTCCACGTCAGAGTAACCTGTATTGATCTGGCTGAATTGGTCCACGTCAGAGTAACCTGTATTGATCTGGCTGAATTGGTCCACGTCAGAGTAACCTGTATTGATCTGGCTGAATTCGTCCACGTCAGAGTAACCTGTATTGATCTGGCTGAATTGGTCCACGTCAGAGTAACCTGTATTGATCTGGCTGAATTGGTCCACGTCAGAGTAACCTGTATTGATCTGGATGAATTGATTCACGTCAGAGTAACCTGTATTGATCTGGCTGAATTGGTCCACGTCAGAGTAACCTGTATTGATCTGGCTGAATTGGTCCACGTCAGAGTAACCTGTATTGATCTGGCTGAATTGGTCCACGTCAGAGTAACCTGTATTGATCTGGCTGAATTGGTCCACGTCAGAGTAACCTGTATTGATCTGGCTGAATTGGTCCACGTCAGAGTAACCTGTATTGATCTGGCTGAATTGGTCCACGTCAGAGTAACCTGTATTGATCTGGCTGAATTGGTCCACGTCAGAGTAACCTGTATTGATCTGGCTGAATTGGTCCACGTCAGAGTAACCTGTATTGATCTGGCTGAATTGGTCCACGTCAGAGTAACCTGTATTGATCTGGCTGAATTCATTCACGTCAGAGTAACCTGTATTGATCTGGCTGAATTGGTCCACGTCAGAGTAACCTGTATTGATCTGAATAAATTAATTCACGTCAGAAGTAACCTGTAATGATCTGAATAAATTAATTAACGTCAGAAGGAAGGATCTGAATAAATTAATTCACATCAGAGTAACCTGTATTGATCTGAATAAATTAATTCACGTCAGAGTAACCTGTATTGATCTGGCTGAATTGGTCCACGTCAGAGTAACCTGTATTGATCTGGCTGAATTGGTCCACGTCAGAGTAACCTGTATTGATCTGGCTGAATTGGTCCACGTCAGAGTAACCTGTATTGATCTGGCTGAATTCATTCACGTCAGAGTAACCTGTATTGATCTGGCTGAATTGGTCCACGTCAGAGTAACCTGTATTGATCTGGCTGAATTGGTCCACGTCAGAGTAACCTGTATTGATCTGGCTGAATTGGTCCACGTCAGAGTAACCTGTATTGATCTGGCTGAATTGGTCCACGTCAGAGTAACCTGTATTGATCTGGCTGAATTGGTCCACGTCAGAGTAACCTGTATTGATCTGGCTGAATTGGTCCACGTCAGAGTAACCTGTATTGATCTGGCTGAATTCATTCACGTCAGAGTAACCTGTATTGATCTGGCTGAATTGGTCCACGTCAGAGTAACCTGTATTGATCTGGCTGAATTGGTCCACGTCAGAGTAACCTGTATTGATCTGAATAAATTAATTCACGTCAGAAGTAACCTGTAATGATCTGAATAAATTAATTAACGTCAGAAGTAAGGATCTGAATAAATTAATTCACATCAGAGTAACCTGTATTGATCTGAATAAATTAATTCACGTCAGAGTAACCTGTATTGATCTGGCTGAATTGGTCCACGTCAGAGTAACCTGTATTGATCTGGCTGAATTCATTCACGTCAGAGTAACCTGTATTGATCTGGCTGAATTGGTCCACGTCAGAGTAACCTGTATTGATCTGGCTGAATTGGTCCACGTCAGAGTAACCTGTATTGATCTGGCTGAATTGGTCCACGTCAGAGTAACCTGTATTGATCTGGCTGAATTGGTCCACGTCAGAGTAACCTGTATTGATCTGGCTGAATTGGTCCACGTCAGAGTAACCTGTATTGATCTGGCTGAATTGGTCCACGTCAGAGTAACCTGTATTGATCTGGCTGAATTGGTCCACGTCAGAGTAACCTGTATTGATCTGGCTGAATAGGTCCACGTCAGAGTAACCTGTATTGATCTGGCTGAATTGGTCCACGTCAGAGTAACCTGTGTTGATCTGGCTGAATTGGTCCACGTCAGAGTAACCTGTATTGATCTGGCTGAATTCATTCACGTCAGAGTAACCTGTATTGATCTGGCTGAATTGGTCCACGTCAGAGTAACCTGTATTGATCTGAATGAATTAATTCACGTCAGAAGTAACCTGTAATGATCAGAATAAATTAATTAACGTCAGAAGGAAGGATCTGAATAAATTAATTCACATCAGAGTAACCTGTATTGATCTGAATAAATTAATTCACGTCAGAGTAACATGTATTGATCTGGCTGAATTGGTCCACGTCAGAGTAACCTGTATTGATCTGGCTGAATTGGTCCACGTCAGAGTAACCTGTATTGATCTGAATAAATTAATTCACGTCAGAGTAACCTGTATTGATCTGGCTGAATTCATTCACGTCAGAGTAACCTGTATTGATCTGGCTGAATTGGTCCACGTCAGAGTAACCTGTATTGATCTGGCTGAATTGGTCCACGTCAGAGTAACCTGTATTGATCTGGCTGAATTGGTCCACGTCAGAGTAACCTGTATTGATCTGGCTGAATTGGTTCACGTCAGAGTAACCTGTATTGATCTGGCTGAATTGGTCCACGTCAGAGTAACCTGTATTGATCTGGCTGAATTGGTCCACGTCAGAGTAACCTGTATTGATCTGGCTGAATTGGTCCACGTCAGAGTAACCTGTATTGATCTGGCTGAATTGGTCCACGTCAGAGTAACCTGAATTCATTCACGTCAGAGTAACCTGTATTGATCTGGCTGAATTGGTCCACGTCAGAGTAACCTGTATTGATCTGGCTGAATTCATTCACGTCAGAGTAACCTGTATTGATCTGGCTGAATTGGTCCACGTCAGAGTAACCTGTATTGATCAGGCTGAATTGGTCCACGTCAGAGTAACCTGTATTGATCTGAATAAATTAATTCACGTCCAGAAGTAACCTGTAATGATCTGAATAAATTAATTAACGTCAGAAGTAAGGATCTGAATAAATTAATTCACATCAGAGTAACCTGTATTGATCTGAATAAATTAATTCACGTCAGAGTAACCTGTATTGATCTGGCTGAATTGGTCCACGTCAGAGTAACCTGTATTGATCTGGCTGAATTCATTCACGTCATTCACGTCAGAGTAACCTGTATTGATCTGGCTGAATTGGTCCACGTCAGAGTAACCTGTATTGATCTGGCTGAATTGGTCCACGTCAGAGTAACCTGTATTGATCTGGCTGAATTGGTCCACGTCAGAGTAACCTGTATTGATCTGGCTGAATTGGTCACGTCAGAGTAACCTGTATTGATCTGGCTGAATTGGTCCCACGTCAGGATAACCTGTATTGATCTGGCTGAATTGGTCCACGTCAGAGTAACCTGTATTGATCTGGCTGAATTGGTCCACGTCAGAGTAACCTGTATTGATCTGGCTGAATAGGTCCACGTCAGAGTAACCTGTATTGATCTGGCTGAATTGGTCCACGTCAGAGTAACCTGTGTTGATCTGGCTGAATTGGTCCAGAGTAACCTGTATTGATCTGGCTGAATTCATTCACGTCAGAGTAACCTGTATTGATCTGGCTGAATTGGTCCACGTCAGGTAACCTGTATTGATCTGAATGAATTAATTCACGTCAGAAGTAACCTGTAATGATCAGAATAAATTAATTAACGTCAGAAGGAAGGATCTGAATAAATTAATTCACATCAGAGTAACCTGTATTGATCTGGGAATAAATTAATTCACGTCAGAGTAACATGTATTGATCTGGCTGAATTGGTCCCACGTCCAATAACCTGTATTGATCTGGCTGAATTGGTCCCGTCAGAGTAACCTGTATTGAATAAATTAATTCTCAGGCTGAATTGGTCCACGTCAGAGTAACCTGTATTGATCTGGCTAGAATTAATTCACGTCAGAGTAACCTGTATTGATCTGGAATTCACTGAATTCATTCACGTCAGAGTAACCTGTATTGATCTGGCTGAATTGGTCCACGTCAGAGTAACCTGTATTGATCTGGCTGAATTGGTCCACGTCAGAGTAACCTGTATTGATCTGGCTGAATTGGTCCACGTCAGAGTAACCTGTATTGATCTGGATGTCAGAGTTGTATTGTCTGGCTGAATTGGTCCATGTCAGAGTAACCTGTATTGATCTGGCTGAATTGGTCCACGTCAGGTAACCTGTATTGATCTGGCTGAATTGGTCCACGTCAGAGTAACCTGTATTGATCTGGCACAGATTGGTCCACGTCAGAGTAACCTGTATTGATCTGGCTGAATTGGTCCACGTCAGAGTAACCTGTATTGATCTGGCTGAATTGGTCCACGTCGAGTAACCTGTATTGATCTTGCTGAATTGGTCCACGTCAGAGTAACCTGTATTGATCTGGCTGAATTGGTCCACGTCAGAGTAACCTGTATTGATCTGGCTGAATTCATTCACGTCAGAGTAACCTGTATTGATCTGGCTGAATTGGTCCACGTCAGAGTAACCTGTATTGATCTGGCTGAATTGGTCCACGTCAGAGTAACCTGTATTGATCTGGCTGAATTGGTCCACGTCAGAGTAACCTGTATTGATCTGGCTGAATTGGTCCACGTCAGAGTAACCTGTATTGATCTGGCTGAATTGGTCCACGTCAGAGTAACCTGTATTGATCTGGCTGAATTGGTCCACGTCAGAGTAACCTGTATTGATCTGGCTGAATTGGTCCACGTCAGAGTAACCTGTATTGATCTGGCTGAATTGGTCCACGTCAGAGTAACCTGTATTGATCTGGCTGAATTGGTCCACGTCAGAGTAACCTGTATTGATCTGGCTGAATTGGTCCACGTCAGAGTAACCTGTATTGATCTGGCTGAATTGGTCCACGTCAGAGTAACCTGTATTGATCTGGCTGAATTGGTCCACGTCAGAGTAACCTGTGTTGATCTGGCTGAATTGGTCCACGTCAGAGTAACCTGTATTGATCTGGCTGAATTCATTCACGTCAGAGTAACCTGTATTGATCTGGCTGAATTGGTCCACGTCAGAGTAACCTGTATTGATCTGAATGAATTAATTCACGTCAGAAGTAACCTGTAATGATCTAGAATAAATTAATTAACGTCAGAAGGAAGGATCTGAATAAATTAATTCACATCAGAGTAACCTGTATTGATCTGAATAAATTAATTCACGTCAGAGTAACATGTATTGATCTGGCTGAATTGGTCCACGTCAGAGTAACCTGTATTGATCTGGCTGAATTGGTCCACGTCAGAGTAACCTGTATTGATCTGAATAAATTAATTCACGTCAGAGTAACCTGTATTGATCTGGCTGAATTCATTCACGCCAGAGTAACCTGTATTG
>NW_027003015.1:0-5770 GCF_036934945.1 Oncorhynchus masou masou | reverse complement strand
AAATATCAGACACAGATGATGACAAAGACCCGATGGTAAACAAGACAGTGAAGACGACACTCTGTGGACGAAAGGTTCACAGACCTGAGAGATACACCCGCTGTTAAAAAGGGGAAAGAAAGAAAACATGGACTGTGTAGTTTTCAGGCACGTTACAAGTCAAAGAGACTGTGGACTTTGTTTAATAATCTTTACTGTTTAAACCAGTCGACAGTGAGTTCAGACTGTAAGGATTGTATTTATGTGTAGTGCACATGGCATAGCCCCTTGTTTTCTCCCATGTCTTATACTGTACACATACTGTATGCATGATAGCCACTCATTGGTTAGTAGACGTGCGCCATGTTTAGGTTAGTTGTCTAGTTTTCCCACGGTTAGTTGGAGGTTTGCTCGCATGCACATGGCACGAACGTGGACATCGTTCTGTGCCCGAGCGCCTAGACATAGCCTGTGTTATCACCAGTTGTATAAGAACATGTGCTGAGTGTCAGTATCTTCATGTGAATCCCCATCATTATTATACTTGTATCATATGAGAAGATCCTTCAGTAAATGTCCATCAAACGTGAATCATTCTTGTCATGGCCATTCTTTAACGACACATCATTAGCTAGGAAGAGCTATAACCAGTAACACAACAATAGCAAAACAGTTCAAATGATTGAGTGACTGGTTGACACAAAATCTGTGTCAGCACAATGGATGGAACACCGCAGTGTGTGTAGAGCTATGGAAAGCCATTGTCATGTCTTATTATGTCTCCAATTCCTGTCCTTTTCTCTTCCACTCTGTCTCTCTCTGCTGGTCTTATTAGGTTACCTTCTCTTTCTCTCCTTCTCCAGCTGTTCCTCATCTCCTCTAACTAGCTCATTCACCCCTTTCCCCACCTGTTCCCTTTTTTCCCTCTGATTAGGTCTCTATTTCTCTCTCTGTTCCTGCTACTTTCGGTGTCAGATTCTCGTTTGTGTTTCTCATGCCAGAAGCAAGCTATCGTCTCGTTTGCTTCCACCTAGTCCTATCCTGTCGAGTCTGCCCCTGGCAGGTGCATCCTGCACTCTACTAACTATCTTTTGTTCCATTGACAACGTCGGGAAGAGGATCTATGCCATTCCTGTTTTTTCATTAAAGAACTCTGTTTCTGTTAAAACCGCTTTTGGGTCTTCACTCAAGTACATAACAGAAGAATCTGACCAAGAATGGACCCAGCGGCTCCGGACCCTTTTCACTCTGCCGGCCGAGATCCAGGGAGCGATGCTAGGCAGACACGAGAGGAATTTGTCTGCTGCTCGACATGCCGTTGAGACCCTGGCTGTCCAAGTCTCCGACCTCACAAGACAGGTTCACCCAACTCCACCTCGATCCACCGCCCACTTCCAGGGTTTCCGAGTCTCCGGAGCCCAGGATCAATAACCCGCCGTGTTACTCTGGGGGAGCCCACTGAGTGCCGCTCATTCCTCACTCAGTGTGATGTGGTGTTCTCTCTCCAGCCCAACACTTACTCCAGGAGCACAGCCCGCATCGCCTACGTCATTTCTCTCCTTACCGGACGGGCGCGTGAGTGGGGGCACGGCTATCTGGGAGGCGAGGCTGAGTGTATTAACCAGTATCAGGACTTTAAGGAGGAGATGATACGGGTTTTTGACCGTTCTGTTTTTTTGGAGGAGGCTTCCAGGGCCCTGTCTTCCCTATGTCAGGGGAATCGATCCATAACGGATTATTCTATTGAGTTTCGCACTCTCGCTGCCTCTAGTGACTGGAACAAGCCGGCTTTGCTTTCGCTTTCGTTTTCTGGAGGGTCTCTTCGCCGAGGTTAAGGATGAGATTCTCTCCCGGGAGGTTCCTTCCAGCCTGGACTCATTAATAGCTCTCGCTATTCGCATAGAGCGCGGTTTGATCTTCGTCGCCGAGCTCGTGGAAGGGAGCTCGCGTTCTCCGTGCCCCCTCTCCGCATCACTGCCACCTGCTGCATCACTGCCACCCTCCTCCGCCGGCTCGGGTGCTGAGCCTATGCAGCTGGGGGTATCCACATCTCGGCCAAAGAGAAGGAACGGAGAATCACCAACCGCCTCTGTCTCTACTGCGGCTCCGCTGGTCATTTTGTCACCTCATGCCCAGTAAAAGCCAGAGCTCATCAGTAAGAGGAGGGCTACTGGTGAGCGCAACTTCTCAGGTCTCTCCTTCAAGATCCTGCACTACCTTTCCGGTCCATCTCCGCTGGACCGGTTCATCTGCTTCCTGCAGTGCCTTGATAGACTCTGGGGCGGAGGGCTGTTTTATGGACGAGACCTGGGCTCGGGAACATGACATTCCTCTCAGACAGTTAAGGGATCCCACGGCCTTGTTCGCTTTAGATGGTAGTTCTCTCCCGAGATTCAGCGTGAGACGCTGCCTTTAACCCTCACTGTCTCTGGTAATCATAGCGGAAACCATTTCTTTTTAATTTTTCGTTCACCTTTTACACCTGTTGTTTTTGGGTCATCCCTGGCTAGTGCGCCATAACCCTTCTATTAATTGGTCTAGTAATACTATCCTATCCTGGAATGTTTCTTGTCATGTGACCTGTTTAATGTCTGCTATCCCTCCTGTTTCCTCTGTCTCTTCTTCACAGGAGGAGCCTGGTGATTTGACAGGGGTGCCGGAGGAGTATCACGATCTGCGCACGGTGTTCAGTCGTTCCAAGGCCACTTCTCTCCCTCCACACCGGTCGTATGACTGTAGTATTGATCCTTCCGGGAACTTCTCCCCCCGGGGGTAGATTATACTCTCTGTCGGCTCCCCGAACGTAAGGCTCTCGAGGATTATTTGTCTGTATCGCTCGGCGCCGGTACCATAGTCTCTCCTCCTCTCCCGCCGGAGCGGGTTTTTGTTCAGAAGGGACGGGTCCCTGCGCCCATGCGTGGATTATCGAGGGCTGAATGACATAACAGTTAAGAATCGTTATCCGCTTCCTCTTATGTCTTCAGCCTTCGAAATCCTGCAGGGAGCCAGGTTTTTCACCAAATTGGACCTTCGTAACGCCTACCATCTCGTGCGCATCAGGAGGGGGCGAGTGGAAGGCGGCGTTTAACACTCCGTTAGGGCACTTTGAATACCGGGTTCTTCCTTTCGGCCTCGTTAACGCTCCAGCTGTCTTTCAGGCACTAGTTAACGACGTCCTGAGAGACATGCTGAACATTTTGTTTTCGTTTACATGGACGATATCCTGATTTTTTCACCGTCTCTCCCGATTCATGTTCAGCACGTGCGGCAGCGTCCTCCAGCGCCTTTTGGAGAACTGTCTTTATGTGAAGGCTGAGAAGTGCACTTTTCATGCCTCCTCTGTCCCTTTTCTCGGTTCCGTTATTTCCGCTGAGGGCATTAAGATGGATCCCGCTAAGGTCCAGGCTGTCATTGATTGGCCCGTTCCTAAGTCACGCGTCGAGCTGCAGCGCTTTCTTGGCTTCGCGAATTTCTATCGTCGTTTCATCCGTAATTTCGGTCAGGTGGCAGCTCCCCTCACAGCCCTTACTTCTGTTAAGACGTGCTTTAAGTGGTCCGTTTCCGCCCAGGAGCTTTTGATCTTCTCAAGAATCGTTTTACATCCGCACCTATTCTTGTTACACCTGACATCTCTAGACAGTTTGTTGTTGAGGTTGACGCGTCAGAGGTGGGCGTGGGAGCCATTCTTTCTCAGCGCTCCCTCTCTGACGGCAAGGTCCATCCTTGCGCGTTTTTCTCTCATCGCTTATCGCCGTCAGAACGTAATTATGATGTTGGTAATCGCGAACTGCTCGCCATCCGCTTAGCCCTAGGCGAATGGCGACAGTGGTTGGAGGGCGACCGTTCCTTTTGTCGTTTGGACTGACCATAGGAACCTTGAGTACATCCGTTCAGCCAAACGACTTAATGCGCGTCAGGCTCGTTGGGCTCTGTTTTTCGCTCGTTTCGAGTTTGTTATTTCTTATCGTCCGGGCTCAAAAACACCAAGCCTGATGCTTTATCTCGTCTCTTCAGTTCTTCTGAGGTCTCCACCGACCCCGAGGGGATTCTCCCTGAGGGCGTGTTGTCGGGTTGACTGTCTGGGGAATTGAGAGGCAGGTAAAGCAAGCACTCGCTCACACTCCGTCGCCGCGAGCTTGTCCTAGGAACCTTCTGTTCGTTCCCGTTCCTACTCGTCCGGCCGTTCTTCAGTGGGCCCACTCTGCCAAGTTAGCCGGCCACCCCGGCGTTCGGGAATACGCTCGCTTCCATTCGCCAGCGTTTCTGGTGGCCCACTCGGGAACGTGACGCGCGTCGATTTGTCGCTGCTTGTTCGGTCTGCGCGCAGACTAAATCTAGGAACTCTCCTCCTGCCGGCCGTCTCAGACCGCTTCCCATTCCCTCTCGACCGTGGTCTCACATCGCTTTAGATTTTATCACCGGACTGCCTTCATCAGCGGGGAAGACAGTTATTCTTACGGTTGTCGATAGATTCTCTAAGGCGGCTCATTTCATTCCTCTCGCTAAGCTCCCTTCTGCTAAGGAGACGGCTCAGATCATTATCGAGAATGTTTTCGAATTCATGGCCTTCCGTCAGACGTCGTTTCAGACAGAGGCCCGCAGTTCACGTCTCAATTTTGGAGGGAGTTTTGCCGTTTGATTGGGGCTTCCGTCAGTCTCTCGTCCGGCTTTCATCCCCAGTCTAACGGTCAAGCCGAACGGGCCAATCAGACTGTTGGTCGCATCTTACGCAGTCTTTCTTTTCGTAACCCTGCGTCTTGGTCAGAACAGCTCCCCTGGGCAGAGTACGCCCACAACTCGCTTCCTTCGTCTGCTACCGGTCTATCTCCTTTTCAGAGTAGCCTCGGGTACCAGCCTCCGCTGTTCTCATCTCAGCTCGCCGAGTCCTGCGTCCCCTCCGCTCAGGCTTTTGTCCAGCGTTGCGAGCGCACCTGGAAGGGGTCAGGTCGGCACTTTGCCGTAATAGGGCGCAGACTGTGAGGGCCGCTAATAGCGTAGGACCAAGAGTCCTAGATATTGTTGCGGTCAGAGAGTATGGCTCTCCACTCAGAACCTTCCCCTTAAGACAGCTTCTCGCAAGTTGACCCCGCGGTTCATTGGTCCGTTCCGTATTTCTCAAGTCATTAATCCTGTCGCAGTGCGACTTCTTCTCCAGCTATCTTCGTCGCGTTCACCCGGTCTTCCATGTCTCCTGTGTTAAGCCCGTTCTTGGCGCCCCGCTCGTCCCTCCCCCCATCCTTGTCGAGGCGCACCTATCTACAGGGTTCATAAGATTTTGGACATGCGTCCTCGGGGCCGTGGGTTCCCTCTCGGGACGTGCTGGACCGTTCGCTGATCGATGATTTCCTCCGTTGCCGCCAGGTTTCCTCCTCGAAGTGCGCAGGGCGCTCGGTGAGTGGGGGGGTACTGTCATGTCTTATTATGTCTGTTTCCTGTCCTTTCTCTTCACTCTGTCTCTCTCTGCTGGTCTTTTAGGTTACCTTCTCTTTCTCCTTCTCAGCTGTTCCACATCTCCCCTAACTAGCTCATTCACCCTTTCCCCACCTGTTCCTCTTTCCCTCTGATTCGGTCTCTATTTCTCTCTCTGTTTCCCTGCTACTTTCGGTGTCAGATTCTTGGTTGTGTTTTTCATGCCAGAAGCAAGCTATCGTCTCGTTTTCCACTTGTCCCTATCCTGTCGGAGTCTGCCTGGCAGGTGCATCCTGCACTCTACTAACGTATCTTTTGTTCCATGACAACGTCGGAGAGAGGATCTATGCCATTCCTGTTTTTCATTAAAGAACTCTGTTTC
>NW_027003014.1:0-5770 GCF_036934945.1 Oncorhynchus masou masou | reverse complement strand
TGTCACAAAAAGATGCTCGACTATGCATATAATTGATAGCTTTCGAAAGAAAACACTCTGACGTGTCCAGATCTACCAAGATATTTTCTGTGCGTGCCCTAGAACGTGAGCTTCAGGCAAAACCAAGATGAGATGGCATCCAGGAAATGAGCAGGATTTTTGAGGCTCTGTTTTCCATTGTCTCCTTATATGGCTGTGAATGCGAGAGGAATGAGCCAGCCCTTTCTGTCGTTTCCCCAAGGTGTCTGCAGCATTGTGACGTATTTGTAGGCAGATCATTGGAAGATTGACCATAAGAGACCACATTTACCAGGTGTCCGCCCGGTGTCCTGCGCCGAAATTGGTGCGCAAAAGTCACCTGCCAGTATTTTTCCATGGGATACAGAGAGGAAAGCAAGCTTCCACGAACTGCATATCAATGAAGAGATATGTGAAAACACACCTTGAGGATTGATTCCAAACAACGTTTGCCATGTTTCGGTCGATATTATGTAGTTAATCCGGAAAAAGTTTTACGTTGTAGGTGACTGAATTTTCGTTTCGTTTCGGTAGCCAGACGCAATGTAGAAAACGGAACGATTTCTCCTACACACAGACGCTTTCAGGAAAAACTGCGCATTTGGTATGTAACTGAGAGTCTCCTCATTGAAAACATCAGAAGCTCTTCAAAGGTAAATGATTTTATTTATTTGGTTATCTGGTTTTTGTGAAAATGTTGCGTGCTAAATGCTACTCAAAATGCTATGCTAGCTTTGCATACTCTTACACAAATTAGTCAATTTCTATGGTTCAAAAGCATATTTTGAAAATCTGAGATGACAGTGTTGTTAAGAAAAGGCTAAGCTTGAGAGCAGACGCATTATTTTCATTTTATTTGCGATTTTCAGAAATCGTTAACGTTGCGTTATGCTAATGAGCCTGAGGCTTTAGTCACGATCCCGGATCCGGGATGGGGAGTTTCAAGAAGTTAATGGCACAGGCAGGGAGCCCAGCCAACAGCGAGTTGCAGTAATCCAGACGGGAGATGACAAGTGCCTGGATTAGGACCTGCGCCGCTTCCTGTGTGAGGCAGGGTCGTACTCTGCGGATGTTGTAGAGCATGAACCTACAGGAACGGGCCACCGCCTTGATGTTAGTTGAGAACGACAGGGTGTTGTCCAGGATCACGCCAAGGTTCTTAGCGCTCTGGGAGGAGGACACAATGGAGTTGTCAACCGTGATGGCGAGATCATGGAACGGGCAGTCCTTCCCCGGGAGGAAGAGCAGCTCCGTCTTGCCGAGGTTCAGCTTGAGGTGGTGATCCGTCATCCACACTGATATGTCTGCCAGACATGCAGAGGTGCGATTCGCCACCTGGTCATCAGAAGGGGAAAGGAGAAGATTAATTGTGTGTCGTCTGCATAGCAATGATAGGAGAGACCATGTGAGGTTATGACAGAGCCAAGTGACTTGGTGTATAGCGAGAATAGGAGAGGGCCTAGAACAGAGCCCTGGGGGACCCCAGTGGTGAGAGCGCGTGGCGAGGAGACAGATTCTCGCCACGCCACCTGGTAGGAGCGACCTGTCAGGTAGGACGCAATCCAAGCGTGGACCGCGCCGGAGATGCCCAACTCGGAGAGGGTGGAGAGGAGGATCTGATGGTTCACAGTATCGAAGGCAGCCGATAGGTCTAGAAGGATGAGAGCGAGAGTTAGCTTTAGCAGTGCGGAGCGCCTCCGTGATACAGAGAAGAGCAGTCTCAGTTGAATGACTAGTCTTGAAACCTGACTGATTTGGATCAAGAAGGTCATTCTGAGAGAGATAGCGGGAGAGCTGGCCAAGGACGGCACGTTCAAGGGTTTTGGAGAGAAAAGAAAGAAGGGATACTGGTCTGTAGTTGTTGACATCGGAGGGATCGAGTGTAGGTTTTTTCAGAAGGGGTGCAACTCTCGCTCTCTTGAAGACGGAAGGGACGTGGAGCATTTGTGATGCTTTGTGAAGCATTTATTTTGGCTGCAATTTCTAAGGCTGGTAACTCTAATGAACTTATGCATCAGAAGTAACTCTGGGTCTTCCATTCTTGTGGTGGTCCTTAAAGTAATGATGGACTGTTGTTTCTCTTTGCTTATTTGAGCTGTTCTTGACATAATATGGACTTCGTCTTTTGCCCAATAGGGCTATCTTCTGTATACCACCCCTACCTTGTCACAACACAACTGATTGGCTCAAACACATTAATACCTGTTATGGCTAGGGATTCCGCTTGCGGAACATTTCAACAAAATCCGGTGAAATTGCAGAGTGCAAAATATATATATATATTTTTTAGAAATATTTAACTTTCATGCATTCACAAGTGCAATACCACAAATTAAAGCTTAAGACTCCATAATGTTTCATCATTAGATGCTACAAGGAAGACTCCATAATGTGTCACGAATTCCGTTTCCTGAGTCTGTTTTTTGCCTGTGTTCTGTCCTGGAGTGTTTTTCCGGCGTCCTGGAACGCACCCTGTCTGGTTGCCGGGCAATGTAGCCAGTTGGGAGTTCTGATTACCCGCACCTGTATCCCATCAGCTATCTGCACACCTGGTCCTGATCATCATCTCTCCTCTTCATAAGACCTGACATCCATTCCCTGCCGGATCGTTAGCCATGAACAGTATGTCGTGCCATAGTATCAGCCTCAAGTTAGATAGAATTTGTTTTGTTGTTTTTTACGTATTGCTTGCCTTAAACTTACCTCCGTTTGTTCTGTCTTCAGTTACTCACCCGGATCATTTACCACATTCCCGCATGGTCGTCGGAGAATTCCGCTACCCCATTGGATCCACCTATTTACTCCCATCAACTCACCACCGCTGCCCGCTACGCCACCTGGATATATCTACCCATTCATATTCACTTCTAAATAAATACTCACCTTCTTCCTACTCTCTTTGTCCTGGTCTGCTTCTGGGTTGGATTTTGAAAGAACGTGACATAATTTTTCATCATTAGATGCTACAGTCCTCCTTTAAGACTTCATGTTTAGAATGTGTCTGGAAGCGCTACTCTATCTATTCTACTCTCATCCTTTCAGTTTTAATAATATTTAATAATAATAATAATGTTATAGGTAATAACTAACTTTAATAACTAGGGTTAATACCTCCCGGCGCACCAATAAAACAAAAAACCAAAGCTAACTAACTAGAAACTTTCTCTCCAAAGCTGACTTTAATCAAGGTTTTATATGGTCAATTGGTTTCTCTCTTTTCATTGGCAGAATCCTTTTTCAGTGTTATGATATTCATAACATCCATACACACCAGTCTCTCTTCCTGTCAACTAGCAGAACTCTGCTGGTTGTCCTGGTAACAGATACCAGTCCACCTTCCTGTCAACTAACAGAACTCTGCTGGTTGCCCTGGTAACAGACACCAGTCTCTCTTCCAGTCAACGAACAGTACTCTGCTGGTTGTCCTGGTAACAGACACCAGTCTCTCTTCCTGTCAACTAACAGAACTCTGCTGGTTGTCCTGGTAACAGATACCACTCCATCTTCCTTTCAACTAACAGAACTCTGCTGGTTATCCTGGTAAGAGATACCGGTGGGCAGATCTATTGTATTTGTTCAAACTAAACTACAGCACTTACTTTGATGTGTCAAATCTGATCCTTTCCTCTCTTCTCCTCCTCTCACAGTTCCACTCAGCCCCATTGTTTTCCTGCAGTCCACCAGCAGCACAGACAACCTCTTCATACCCAGCAGTAAGGTGCTACCAGGAGAGGCACGATACAGGGACTCCGGGAGGGAGGAAGGGCTAGCGTTGTCCTGGTAACCATAAAGAGGGGACACAGACGCACATCATTATGGATGCTGATGTCACTGTTGTCATAAACTGCTTTACAGAAACCCAGCCCAGACCCAGATAGAGCAAGCTGTATGCTAGACCAGACCAAGCTGTACCATCTGGTGTTCTGATCTGGAGAGACTCTTCTCTGCCTCGTCAGCATCAGGATGTTGAGGCTCCCCAGAGGATCCACCATAGTCATGTCTCTCTCCTGTGTTAATGAGAACATCAAAATGAGTAGTAAACTTATAACCGTCTAATAAAATCATAGGGTCTTACAAGAGGCATGAATATGTCCCTTTGATATTTTAAGTAGAGATTATGCTTCAATATTGCATTTTAAAAGCCTGTTATTCTAGATGAGGGGAACTTTAATGTAGACCACATGGAGAATTCAATGCATTGAATTGAAAAGTCCCTCAAATATATGAACCAATGGCAGATTGACCCTTTAACAATTCCTACAGTACTAAACAACATATTCAAGTGTAGAACTTCAGTAGAATGCCACTTTAAAACCACACATTAGTTCAACAACGGCATAGTTTGTGTCCCTGTTTAAGACAGTACTCACTGATGTTAATCTGATATTCTGTCTCTTCTTTCACTCCCAAAACGTCTTCCCCTTCACCTTTATTGAGACAGCATCCTCTTCCTCTCTAAACGGTTCTTTCTCTTCTATCACTATAACAGCCTCCTCTTCCTCCTTTTTCATTCTAAAAGGTTCTTTCTCTTCTTTCACTGTAACCTCATCCTCTTCTTCAATGTTCAGCGCCAGAACTTCTTTCTCCAAACAGCAGTCCTCCTCTTCTATAGCAGGGGAGTAGTTTAATGAACTCATGGTCAGGGATGTTAGCTAGCTAGTTAGCATTAGCGACTAGCCTAGTGCTAGGCTCAGCATCAATCTTTAACAAGTTTGCAAATTCGGTTACAGTTAACCAGTTAATACGTCAACAGAACTGTGTTTAAAACACTGAGATTAGATAATGTACATTAAGATGGTCTAAAGCGTCAATCTTTCACTTTTATATTGGCTAGCAAGCTACCGACGTGGTTGAAAGAGTTGCCGCGTTGTTGTTCTTGAAGAAGCGTCCCGTCCAGTCCATTACACGTCACGAAAGAAGCATCACCTGAAAGACGCTCATCGCCATCTGCTGGCTGGAGTGGGTAACGCAGTTTGGAAACAATAGTAACAACACTTTTTGAATTGGAAAGAACGTCATAATAATTTAACAATAAGCTGATATATTTTCTCTGACTTCTTCCAACTAATTCTTTCCGGTACATAGAATCATAATATGAATATGTAGATGATGCATAAATACTTCTATGAATAGGTAGTGTGTTAATACACATTTTCCCTGTTCATTTTTCACAATCGTTTTTGTCTAGATGTGACCATACTATTCCCTTAAAGCGACGCTCTATAAGATACAAATCATCCTGTAAACAACAGAGCAAATGCATCACATGCAAACAGCACTTGATTATCTGTCGTGCTATACACTGAGTATACAAAACATTAAGAACAGCTGCTCCTTCCATGACATAGACTGACCAGGTGAATCCAGGTGAAAGCTATGATCCCTTACTGATGTCACTGATGTTAAATCCACTTCAATCAGTGTAGATGAAGGGGAGGAGGCCGGTTAAATAAGGATTGTTATGCCTTGAGACATGGCCAGTGCCGTTTAAGATGAGGGAGGACCATTTTGTTTTTCATGGGCATGGCCTTATTTCTACTACATGTAGATGTAGTAGATGTTGTATGACATGTTGGATGACTGTCATTCATATTCCATTCACCCTGTTCAACGTAACAGCGATAGGTCTAGGATACTACATTATACTCACATTTTCCCTATACCCATCATGAGGTAGCTACAACCTAGTCAATGAATGAAAGTTTACAACGTAGGTGCACACAGGTTGAGAGAAATTTAAGGTGACAGACAG
>NW_027003013.1:0-5772 GCF_036934945.1 Oncorhynchus masou masou | reverse complement strand
CGACACCATTCTGTAAACCTCTGGCCCTTCGTTGTACACTGTGTTTACTAACCTCCAGATGAGCTTCAATGCCATACAACTCTCCTTCCGTGGCCTCCAACTGCTCTTAAATGCAAGTAAAACTAAATGCATGCTCTTCAACTGATCGCTGCCCGCACCTGTCCGCACTCTGCCCGCCCGTCCAGCATCACTACTCTGGACGGTTCTGACTTAGAATATGTGGACAACTACAAATACCTAGGTGTCTGGTCTCGACTGTAAACTCTCCTTCCAGACTCACATTAAGAATCTCCAATCCAAAATTAAATCTAGAATCGACTTCCTATTTCACAACAAAGCATCATTCACTCATGCTGCCAAACATACCCTTGTAAAACTGACCATCCTACCGATCCTCGACTTCGGCGATGTCATCAACAAATTGGATGCAGTCTATCACCGTGCCATCCGTTTTGTCACCAAAGCCCCATATACTACCCACCACTGCGACCTGTATGATCTTGCTGTCTGGCCCTCGCTTCATACTCGTCGCCAAACCCACTGGCTCCAGGTCATCTACAAGTCTCTACTAGGTAAAGCCCCGCCTTATCTCAGCTCACTGGTCACCATAGCAGCACCCACCCGTAGCACGCGCCTCCAGCTGGTATATCTCACTGGTCACCCCCAAAGCCAATTCTTCCTTTGGCCACCTCTCCTTCCAGTTCTCTACTGCCAATGACTGGAACGAACTGCAAAACTCTCTGAAGCTGGAGACTCTTACCTCCCTCACTAGCTTTAAGCACCACCTGTCAGAGCAGCTCACAGATCACTGCACCTGTACATAGCTCACCTGTAAATAGCCCATCCAATCTACCTCATCCCCATACTGTATTTATTTATTTATTTATCTTGCTCCTTTGCATCCCAGTACATCAACTTGCACATTCATCTTCTGCACATCCTACCATTCCAGTGTTTAATTGCTACTCAATGTTCGCTGCAACCCTTCTGAGTTAGTGATTGTCGTTTAGCAGCCTCATGGCCTTGAGAAAGAAGCTGTTTTTCAGTCTCTCGGTCCCTGCTTTGAAGCACCTGTATTGACCTCGCATCCTGGATGGTAGCGGTGTGAACAGGCAGTGGCTCGGGTGGTTGTTGTCCTTGATGGTATTTTTGTCCTTCCTGTGACATTGGGTGCTGTAGGTGTCATGGTGGGCAGGTAGTTTGCCCCCGGTGATGCTTTATGCAGACCGCACTACCCTCTGGAGAGCCTTGTGGTTGAGGGCGGTGCATTTGCCATACCAGGCGGTGATACAGTCTCTCGATTGTGCATCTGTAAATGTTTGTCAGGGTTTTGGGTGACAAGCCACATTTCTTTACCCTCCTGAGGTTGAAGAGGTACTGTTGTGCCTTCTTGACCACACTGTCTGTGTGGGTGGACCATTTCAGTTTGTCTTTGATGTGTACACCGAGGAACATAAACCTTTACACCTTCTCTGCTGCTGTCCCATCGATGTGGATAGGGGGTGTTCCCTCTGCTGTTTCCTGAAGTCCACGATCATCTCCTTAGTTTTGTTGACGTTGAGTGAGCGGTTGTTTCCTGACACCACACTCAGAGTGCCCTCACCTCCTCCCTGTAGGCTGTCTCGTCGTTGTTGGTAATCAAGCTCACTACTGTTGTGTTGTCTGCAAACTTTATGATTGGAGTTGGAGGCGTGCATGGCCACGCAGTGGTGAGTGAACAGGGATTATAGGAGAGGCTAAGCACTCACCCTTGTGGGGCCCCAGTGTTGAGGGTCAGCGACGTCGTGGAGATGCTGTTTCCTACGTTCACCACCTGGGGGCAGACCATCAGATAGTCCATGACCCACTTGCACAGGGCGGGGTTGAGACCCAGGGCCTCCAGCTTGATGTGAGCTTGGAGGGTACTATGGTATTGAATGCTGAGCTGTAGTCAATGAACAGCATTCTTACATAGGTACAGTGCCTTGCGAAAGTATTCGGCCCCCTTGAACTTTGTGACCTTTTGCCACATTTCAGGCTTCAAACATAAAGATATTAAACTGTATTTTTTGTGAAGAATCAACAACAAGTGGGACACAATCATGAAGTGGAACATCATTTATTGGATATTTCAAACCTTTTTAACATATCAAAACTGAAAAATTGGGCGTGCAAAATTATTCAGCCCCCTTAAGTTAATACTTTTTAGCGCAACCTTTTGCTGCGATTACAGCTGTAAGTCGCTTGGGGTATGTCTCTATCAGTTTTGCACATCGAGACTGACATTTTTAACTACACTATTTATATTCAGCCATATTCCCAGACCTCTTTCCATGGTTAAATTCAATGGTTCGCCGCTTTCAGTTTTGCGTGAATGCCGCCATCCCATCCACGGTTTCTGGTTAAGGAATTCTAGGTTGGGTGAGCAGAAGGATTTGAGTTCCTGTATGTTGTTATGATTACACCATGAGTCGTTAATCATGAGGAATGCACCCACGCCCCCCTTCCTCTTCCAAGAGAGTTGTTTATCTCTGTCGGAGCGATGCACGGAGAAGGCCGGTGGCTGAACCGATTCCGACAACATATCCCAGAGAGCCATGTTTCCGTGAAACAGAGAATGTTACAATCTCTGGTGTCTCTCTGGTGGCAACCCTGCTCTAATTTCGTATACCTTGTTGTCAAGAGACTGGATATTGGCGAGTAGTATACCCATGAGTGGTGGGCGATGTGCCCGTCTACGGAGTCTGACCAGGAGGCCGCTCCCGTCTGCCCCTTCTGCGGCACTGTTGTTTTGGGTGAAGCTTCTGGGATTAGATCCTGTCACGGTGTGTTTTGGCTCTCTTGCGCAGACAATTACGGGTTTCATCATTGTGCGCTAGGGTTATTTAGTCGAGATACTCCTCACTCCTTTGTTTGGTCTTCGTCCCTGTGCCTTTACACGGCACGCCTAATTTGGGCTTAGCCTGTTGATGCTCTGGGGGTGCAATTTCATTTTGGATGAAAAACGTTCTCGTTTAAAGCAAGATATTTTGTCACAAAAAGATGCTCGACTATGCATATAATTGCTACCGTTTGAAAGAAAACACTCTGACGTGTCCAGAAATACAAAGATCTTCTCTGTGCGTGCCCTATAACGTGAGCTTCAGGCAAAACCAAGATGAGATGGCATCCAGGAAATGACAAGGATTTTTTGAGGCTCTGTTTTTCATGATCTCCTTATATGGCTGTGAACGCAAGAGGAATGAGTCAACCCTTTCTGTCGTTTTTCCCCAAGGTGTTTGCAGCATTGTGACGTATTTGTGGGCAGATCATTGGAAGATTGACCATAACAGACCACATTTACCACGTGTCCGCCCGGTGTCCTGTGCCGAAATTGGTGCGCAAAGTCACCTGCCAGTATTTTTCCATGCGATACAGAGAGGAAAGCAAGCTTCCCACCGAACTGCATGTCAATGAAGAGATATGTGAAAAAACACCTTGAGGATTGATTCCAAATAACGTTTGCCATGTTTCGTCGATATTATGTAGTTAATCCGGAAAAAGTTTCACGTTGTAGGTGACTGCATTTTCGGTTCGTTTCGGTAGCCAGACGCAATGTAGAAAACGGAACGATTTCTCCTACACACAGACGCTTTCAGGAAACACTGCGCATTTGGTATGTGACTGAGAGCCTCCTCATTGAAAACATCAGAAGCTCTTCAAAGGTAAATGATTTTATTTATTTGGTTATCTGGTTTTTGTGAAAATGTTGCGTGCTACATGCTACACAAAATGCTATGCTAGCTTTGCATACTCTTACACAAATTAGTCAATTTCTATGGTTCAAAAGCATATTTTGAAAATCTGAGATGACAGTGTTGTTAAGAAAAGGCTAAGCTTGAGAGCAAACGCATTATTTTAATTTTATTTGCGATTTTCAGAAATCGTTAACGTTGCGTTATGCTAATGAGCCTGAGGCTTTAGTCACAAACCCGGATCCGGGTTGGGGAGTTTCAAGAAGTTAATAAAAAGAAACGATTACGTATTCCTGCGTCTGTCTCCCGAACCAATGTGACAATCAGTGAATTGAACAATGTATTGTACTGGAAGAAGTAGAAGGACACACCCACATTGGAGTCTATAAATGTTCCAATCAATCAGGGAATGGGTAGTAGTGGAAGAAGTGGGAGAAGGGCACGCACTCCCACAGACCTAGGCTATACCATGAAGAGAAGAGAGGTGGACAACAGCAGAGTAACTCTGCTAAGTGCTATTCTTAAGTGCTACTTCTTTATCGTACAGTAGCTGAGAGAAAGGCCATTTACCAGCACACAGTGCATTGCCGAGTCAGGTTAAAACACCATACTTTGACAAGGCTATAAGTGCAGTACAATCAGTAAAATTGACTGCGCCACTTTCTATACCGCTAGTAAAATGTGATGTGGCATACAGTCTAATCAAACATGTCCCACAGTTGGAATCAAATCTAATCAAAATCAAATGTTATTCGTCACATGTTTCGTAAAACAACAGGTGTAAACAAGCACCACTAATTACAGGTGTAAACAGAACCACTAATTACAGGTGCAAACTAGCACCACTAATTACAGGTGTAAACTAGCACCACTAATTACAGGTGTAAACTAGCACCACTAATTACAGGTGTAAACTAGCACCACTAATTACAGGTGTAAACTAGAACCACTAATTACAGGTGTAAACTAGCACCACTAATTACAGGTGTAAACTAGCACCACTAATTACAGGTGTAAACTAGCACCACTAATTACAGGTGTAAACTAGAACCACTAATTACAGGTGTAAACTAGCACCACTAATTACAGGTGTAAACTAGCACCACTAATTACAGGTGTAAACTAGAACCACTAATTACAGGTTTAAACTAGCACCACTAATTACAGGTGTAAACTAGCACCACTAATTACAGGTGTAAACTAGCACCACTAATTACAGGTGTAAACTAGAATCACTAATTACAGGTGTAAACTAGCACCACTAATTACAGGTGTAAACTAGCACCACTAATTACAGGTGTAAACTAGAACCACTAATTACAGGTGTAAACTAGAACCACTAATTACAGGTGTAAACTAGCACCACTAATTACAGGTGTAAACTAGCACCACTAATTACAGGTGTAAACTAGAATCACTAATTACAGGTGTAAACTAGAACCACTAATTACAGGTGTAAACTAGCAGCACTAATTACAGGTGTAAACTAGCACCACTAATTACAGGTGTAAACTAGCACCACTAATTACAGGTGTAAACTAGAACCACTAATTACAGGTGTAAACTAGAATCACTAATTACAGGTGTAAACTAGCACCACTAATTACAGGTGTAAACTAGCACCACTAATTACAGGTGTAAACTAGAACCACTAATTACAGGTGTAAACTAGAACCACTAATTACAGGTGTAAACTAGCACCACTAATTACGGGTGTAAACTAGAATCACTAATTACAGGTGTAAACTAGAATCACTAATTACAGGTGTAAACTAGCACTACTAATTTTCATGTTTGGTCTCTGACACTTTGCCCCGTTTTAGTTACGTATAGCATGGTTATGACTTCAATCAGGTCCTGTATTTGTGAAAACAACAAGCACTTCAGAAAATTACATGAACAGGAAGTGAAGAGAGATTCTGAGTGACAGACCGTCTGCCATAAAGACATGACTTCTCTGTTGTTCACCTGAGAACAGGTTACTATTACAAATCTCTGGGGGTGAGAGGGTCTGGGGCTGACACTTTTCTCTCTCTCCTGTCTCTCTCCCTCTCTCCCT
>NW_027003012.1:0-5772 GCF_036934945.1 Oncorhynchus masou masou | reverse complement strand
TGTTATGAACTTGAGTGAAGACCCAAAAGCGGTTTTAACAGAAAACAGAGTTCTTTAATGAAAAAACAGGAATGGCATAAATCCTCTTCCAACGTTGTCAGCGGAACAAAAAGAACGTTAGTATAGTGCAGGAAGCACCTGCCAGGCAGACTCCGACAGGACAGGACAGGGTGGAAGCAAACGAGACGACAGCTTGCTTCTGGCATCAAAAAACACAAACAAGAATCAGACACTGAAAGTAGCAGGAACAGAGAAAGAAATAGAGACCTAATCAGAGGGGAAGAGAGAACAGGTGTGAAAGAGTGAATGAGCTAGTTAGAGGAGATGTAGAACAGCTGAAGAATGAGAGACAGAGAAGGTAACCTAAAAAGACCAGCAGAGAGAGAGTGAAGAGAAAGGACAGGAACAGACATAACAAGACATGACAGTACCCCCCACTCACCGAGCGCCTCCTGGCGCACTCGAGGAGGAAACCTGGCGGCAACGGAGGAAATCATCGATCAGCGAACGGTCCAGCACGTCCCGAGAGGGAACCCAACTCCTCTCCTCAGGACCGTACCCCTCCCAATCCACTAGGTACTGATGACCACGGCCCCGAGGGCGCATGTCCAAAATCTTACGAACCCTGTAGATGGGTGCGCCCTCGACAAGGATGGGGGGGAGGGACGAGCGGGGCGCGAAGAACGGGCTTAACACAGGAGACATGGAAGACCGGGTGAACGCGACGAAGATAGCGCGGGAGAAGAAGTCGCACTGCGACAGGATTAATGACCTGGGAAATACGGAACGGACCAATGAACCGCGGGGCCAACTTGCGAGAAGCTGTCTTAAGGGGAAGGTTCTGAGTGGAGAGCCATACTCTCTGACCGCAACAATATCTAGGACTCTTGGTCCTACGCTTATTAGCGGCCCTCACAGTTTGCGCCCTATTACGGCAAAGTGCCGACCTGACCCCCTTCCAGGTGCGCTCGCAACGCTGGACAAAAGCCTGAGCGGAGGGGACGCAGGACTCGGCGAGCTGAGATGAGAACAGCGGAGGCTGGTACCCGAGGCTACACTGAAAAGGGGATAGACCGGTAGCAGACGAGGGAAGCGAGTTGTGGGCGTACTCTGCCCAGGGAGCTGTTCTGACCAAGACGCAGGGTTACGAAAAGAAAGACTGCGTAAAATGCGACCAACAGTCTGATTGGCCCGTTCGGCTTGGCCGTTAGACTGGGGATGAAAGCCGGACGAGAGACTGACGGAAGCCCCAATCAAACGGCAAAACTCCCTCCAAAATTGAGACGTGAACTGCGGGCCTCTGTCGGAAACGACGTCAGACGGAAGGCCATGAATTCGGAAAACATTCTCGATAATGATCTGAGCCGTCTCCTTAGCAGAAGGAGCTTATCGAGAGGAATGAAATGAGCCGCCTTAGAGAATCTATCGACAACCGTAAGAATAACTGTCTTCCCCGCTGATGAAGGCAGTCCGGTGATAAAATCTAAAGCGATGTGAGACCACGGTCGAGAGGGAATGGGAAGCGGTCTGAGACGGCCGGCAGGAGGAGAGTTCCCAGATTTAGTCTGCGCGCAGACCGAACAAGCGGCGACAAATCGACGCGCGTCACGTTCCCGAGTGGGCCACCAGAAACGCTGGCGAATGGAAGCGAGCGTACCCCGAACGCCGGGGTGGCCGGCTAACTTGGCAGAGTGGGCCCACTGAAGAACGGCCGGACGAGTAGGAACGGGAACGAACAGAAGGTTCCTAGGACAAGCTCGCGGCGACGGAGTGTGAGCGAGTGCTTGCTTTACCTGCCTCCTCAATTCCCCAGACAGTCAACTCGACAACACGCCCGTCAGGGAGAATCCCCTCGGGGTCGGTGGAGACCCCAGAAGAACTGAAGACGAGATAAAGCATCAGGCTTGGTGTTTTTTGAGCCCGGACGATAAGAAATAACAAACTCGAAACGAGCGAAAAACAGAGCCCAACGAGCCTGACGCGCATTAAGTCAAAGCTTGGCTGAACGGATGTACCCGCTGGGTTCCTATGGTCAGTCCAAACGACAAAAGGAACGGCCGCCCTCTCCACCACTGTCGCGACTCCGCTAGGGCTAAGCGGGATGGCGCAGAAGCTCGCGATTACCAACACTGGCAGCTACGTCTCTGACGGCGATAAGCGATGAGAGAAAACGCGCAAGGATGGACCTTGCCGTCAGAGAGCGCTGAGAAAGAATGGCTCCCACGCCGTTACCTCTGACGCCACAACCTCAACAACAAACTGGCTAGAGATGTCAGGTGTAACAAGAATAGGAGCGGATGTAAAACGATTCTTAAGAAGATCAAAAGCTCCCTGGGCGGAAACGGACCACTTAAAGCACGTCTTAACAGAAGTAAGGGCTGTGAGGAGCTGCCACCTGACCGAAATTACGGACGAAACGACGATAGAAATTAGCGAAGCCCAGAAAGCGCTGCAGCTCGACGCGTGACTTAGAACGGGCCAATCAATGACAGCCTGGACCTTTAGCGGATCCATCTTAATGCCCTCAGCGGAAATAACGGAACCGAGAAAAGGGACAGAGGCGGCATGAAAAATGCACTTCTCAGCCTTCACATAAAGACAGTTCTCCAAAAGGCGCTGGAGGACGTTGCCGCACGTGCTGAACATGAATCGAGAGAGACGGAGAAAAAATCAGGATATCGTCCATGTAAAACGAAAACAAAAATGTTCAGCATGTCTTTCAGGACGCGTTAACTAGTGCCTGAAAGACAGCTGGAGCGTTAACGAGGCCGAAAGGAAGAACCCGGTACTCAAAGTGCCCTAACGGAGTGTTAAACGTCGTTCTCTCCACTCGTCCCCTCCCTGATGCGCACGAGATGGTAGGCGTTACGAAGGTCCAATTTGGTGAAAAACCTGGCTCCCTGCAGGATCTCAAGGCTGAAGACATAAGAGGAAGCGGATAACGATTCTTAACTGTTATGTCATTCAGCCCTCGATAATCCACGGGATGGGGCGCAGGGACCCGTCCTGAACAAAAAAACCCCGCCCGGCGGGAGAGGAGGAGGAGACAATGGTACCGGCGTTGAGCGAAACCGACAACAATCCTCGAGAGCCTTACGTTCGGAGCCGACAGAGAGTATAATCTACCCCGGGGGGGAGTAGTTCCCGGAAGGAGATCAATACTACAGTCATACGACCGGTGTGGGAGGGAGAGAAGTGGCCTTGGAACGACTGAACACCGTGCGCAGATCGTGGATACTCCTCCGGCACCCCCTGTCAAATCGCCAGGCTCCTCCTGGGAAGTAGAGACAGAGGAAACAGGAGGGATAGCAGACATTAAACAGGTTACATGACAAGAAACATTCCAGGATAGGATAGTATTACTAGACCAATTAATAGAAGGGTTATGGCGCACTAGCCAGATGACCCAAAACAACAGGTGTAAAAGGTGAACGAAAAATTAAAAAAGAAATGGTTTCACATGATTACTGGAGACAGTGAGGGTTAAAGGCAGCGTCTCACGCTGAATCTTGGGGAGAGAACTACCATCTAAAGCTTATCGTGGGCTCCACTAACTGTCTGAGAGAATGTCATGTTCCCGAGCCCAGGTCTCGTCCATAAAACAGCCCTCCGCCCAGAGTCTATCAAGGCACTGCAGGAAGTAGATGAACCGGGCCAGCGGAGATGGACCGGAAAAGTAGTGCGTGATCCAGAAGGAGAGGCCTGAGAAGTTGCGCTCACTCAGTAGCCTCTTACTGATGAGCTCTGGCTTTTACTGGACATGAGGTGACAAAATGACCAGCGGAGCCGCAGTAGAGACAGAGGCGATTGGTGATTCTCCGTTCCTTCTCCTGGCCGAGATGCGGATACCCTCAGCTGCATAGGCTCAGCATCCGAGCCGCGGAGGAGGGTGGCAGTGATGCGGCAGGTGGCAGTGATGTGGAGAGGGAGCAGCGGAGAACGCGAGCTCCTTTTCCACGAGCTCGGCGACGAAGATCAAACCGTCGCTTCCATGCGAATAGCGAGAGCTATTAAGGAGTCCAGACTGGAAGGAACCTCCCGGGAGAGGATCTCGTCCTTAACCTCGACGAGGAGACTCCTCCAGAAAACGAGCGAGCAAAGCCGGCTCGTTCCAGTCACTTGAGGCAGCGAGAGTGCGAAACTCAATAGAATAATCCGTTATGGATCGATTCCCTGACATAGGGAAGACAGGGCCCTGGAAGCCTCCCGCTGTTGATCCCGGGCTCCCGGAGACTGGAAACCTGGAAGTGGGCGGATCGAGGTGAGTTGGTGAACCTGTCTTGTGAGGTCGGAGACTTGGACGGCCAGGGTCTCAACGGCATGTCGAGCAGCAGACAATTCCTCCTCGTGTCCCGCCTAGCATCGCTCCCTGATCTCGACGGCGGAGTGAAAAGGGTCCGGAGCCGCTGGGTCCATTCTTGGTCTGATTCTTCTGTTATGAACTTGAGTGAAGACCCAAAAGCGGTTTTAACAGAAAACAGAGTTCTTTAATGAAAAAACAGGAATGGCATAAATCCTCTTCCAACGTTGTCAGCGGAACAAAAAGAACGTTAGTATAGTGCAGGAAGCACCTGCCAGGCAGACTCCGACAGGACAGGACAGGGTGGAAGCAAACGAGACGACAGCTTGCTTCTGGCATCAAAAAACACAAACAAGAATCAGACACTGAAAGTAGCAGGAACAGAGAAAGAAATAGAGACCTAATCAGAGGGGGAAGAGAGAACAGGTGTGAAAGAGTGAATGAGCTAGTTAGAGGAGATGTAGAACAGCTGAAGAATGAGAGACAGAGAAGGTAACCTAAAAAGACCAGCAGAGAGAGAGAGTGAAGAGAAAGGACAGGAACAGACATAACAAGACATGACACAGAAAGCAATAATCGTGAAATACTTCCCATCAGTCTTGTTTCAATATGTTAATATATCATACTGTATCTATCATTATTGAATAAAAAAAGGCATTTTCAATAAAGATTCATTTATTTATTGAAAGTCTAAACAGAAATATCCAAAAAGTATTACAAACGAATCTGCATCATCAACATGTGGCCATTTTACCTTGATATTATCAACTAAGCTGACGAGCATTGAAACATTTGAACAGACAGTAAACCATATGTGTTTGTAACAGCAAAAGGATTGCAAAAATTAGTCATTGAATTAATCTATTTCCTGGTGGTGTAAATGATGAAGATGAGGATCAGACAGCAGAGGAGAATTTCAGTTCTTATGATGGAGAGGAGGACAAGGATCCTCATATCTGCTTCAGATATGATTCTCCTGAGCCATGTCTGAACCAATAGACACTGTGTTCTCCTGCACAGGTCTCAGTGTATTGTTCAGTTCAGAGCACAGTCTCCTGGCTGGACTGACTCAGACTGTCCCATTGTCACTTTGAACCAGTTGCAGTTGCCAAGGTCCAACACGGGAACTCTTCCAGTCAAGGTTTTACCACCTGGGCCCACCATTGTAACAGCTAAACTGCTTGCTGCTGAGTGTACACACTGTACTACATTTTTATAGCGCGTTAACTGGCTTGTTCTAGTAGTTATTTTGACTATGAAGTTAGATGATATGGTGACAACGATGTAGGCTGTGTGTAGAGGTTAGCGGTCAAGATATGAAGGTTTGGCTTGGAGAGATTTTTCTCTCTGGTCACAGACAGCTGATGTGTTGTGCACTGATGTCCACAAGCAAATGGAAAAGGCAGTATGAGAGCGGTAGAGAGGAGAAGTAATTATATATACAACAAGGTGTTTGTACGTGGCTGCAATGA
>NW_027003011.1:0-5773 GCF_036934945.1 Oncorhynchus masou masou | reverse complement strand
TCATCTCACATGTATATACTGTACTGATACCATCTACTGTATCTTGCCTATGCTGCTCTGTACCATCACTCACTCATATATCCTTATGTACATATTCTTTATCCCCTTACACTGTGTATAAGACAGTAGATTAGGAATTGTTAGTTAGATTACTTGTTGGTTATTACTGCATTGTCGGAACTAGAAGCACAAGCATTTCGCTACACTCGCATTAACATCTGCTAACCATGTGTATGTGACAAATAAAATTTGATTTGATTCAAATATGAAACTGAAATGGCCAAAATGTGACTTGACCAAACATTAAAGGGGCAATATGTTTTCGGGCAACCTGGCCAAATTCACATTGAAATGTGTGTTATAGATCTGTAATTGTCATTTAACATCTACAAATGGTTAGATCTCTTCTATGGGCGGTATTTCTATGCTCCCTGTTCTTTAATTTAGTTTGGGCTTTTACTTTCGGTTTTGTGCACCAGCTTCAAACAGCTGAAGATAAAATATTTTATGTTATGTAAAAGGTATTTCAGAGCGGTTTTGATTGTACAATGATTCTCTACACTATACTTGCTTATTTTGTCACAAAAACTAAATATAAAATATGAACGCTCCAAAACATTTTTAAGGGCAAGTAAACAATGTGCCTTCCAATGATAAGAGTGGCAAGTCAGCTTCTTCTGTTATGAACTTGAGTGAAGACCCAAAAGCGGTTTTAACAGAAAACAGAGTTCTTTAATGAAAAAACAGGAATGGCATAAATCCTCTTCCAACGTTGTCAGCGGAACAAAAAGAACGTTAGTATAGTGCAGGATGCACCTGCCAGGCAGACTCCGACAGGACAGGACAAGGTGGAAGCAAACGAGACGACAGCTTGCTTCTGGCATCAAAAAACACAAACAAGAATCAGACACTGAAAGTAGCAGGAACAGAGAAAGAAATAGAGACCTAATCAGAGGGGAAGAGAAACAGGTGTGAAAGAGTGAATGAGCTAGTTAGAGGAGATGTAGAACAGCTGAAGAATGAGAGACAGAGAAGGTAACCTAAAAAAGACCAGCAGAGAGAGAGTGAAGAGAAAGGACAGGAACAGACATAACAAGACATGACAGTACCCCCACTCACCGAGCGCCTCCTGGCGCACTCGAGGAGGAAACCTGGCGGCAACGGAGGAAATCATCGATCAGCGAACGGTCCAGCACGTCCCGAGGAACCTAAATCCTCTCTCAGGCACGACCCTCCCAATCCACTAGGTACTGATGACCACGGCCCCGAGCGCATGTCCAAAATCTTACGAACCCTGTAGATGGGTGCGCCCTCGACAAGGATGGGGAGGGACGAGCGGGGCGAAGAACGGGCTTAACACAGGAGACATGGAAGACCGGGTGAACGCGACGAATGCGCGGGAGAAGAAGTCGCACTGCGACAGGATTAATGACCTGGGAAATACGGAACGGACCAATGAACCGCGAAGGCCAACTTGCGAGAAGCTGTCTTAAGGGAAGGTTCTGAGTGGAGAGCCATACTCTCTGACCGCAACAATATCTAGGACTCTTGGTCCTACGCTTATTAGCGGCCCTCACAGTCTGCGCCCTATTACGGCAAAGTGCCGACCTGACCCCCTTCCAGGTGCGCTCGCAACGCTGGACAAAAGCCTGAGCGGAGGGGACGCAGGACTCGGCGAGCTGAGATGAGAACAGCGGAGGCTGGTACCCGAGCTACACTGAAAAGGGGATAGACCGGTAGCAGACGAGAAGCGAGTTGTGGGCGTACTCTGCCCAGGGGAGCTGTTCTGACCAAGACGCAGGGTTACGAAAGAAAGACTGCGTAAAATGCGACCAACAGTCTGATTGGCCCGTTCGGGCTTGACCGTTAGACTGGGGATGAAAGCCGGACGAGAGACTGACGGAAGCCCCAATCAAACGGCAAAACTCCCTCCAAAATTGAGACGTGAACTGCGGGCCTCTGTCGGAAACGACGTCAGACGGAAGGCCATGAATTCGGAAAACATTCTCGATAATGATCTGAGCCGTCTCCTTAGCAGAAGGGAGCTTATCGAGAGGAATGAAATGAGCGCCTTAGAGAATCTATCGACAACCGTAAGAATAACTGTCTTCCCCGCTGATGAAGGCAGTCCGGTGATAAAATCTAAAGCGATGTGAGACCACGGTCGAGAGGGAATGAAAGCGGTCTGAGACGGCCGGCAGGAGGAGTTCCCAGATTTAGTCTGCGCGCAGACCGAACAAGCGCGACAAATCGACGCGTCACGTTCCCGAGTGGGCCACCAGAAACGCTGGCGAATGGAAGCGAGCGTACCCCGAACGCCGGGGTGGCCGGCTAACTTGGCAGAGTGGGCCCACTGAAGAACGGCCGGACGGTAGGAACGGGGAACGAACAGAAGGTTCCTAGGACAAGCTCGCGGCGACGGAGTGTGAGCGAGTGCTTATTTACCTGCCTCTCAATTCCCCAGACAGTCAACCCGACAATACGCCCGTCAGGGAGAATCCCCTCGGGGTCGGTGGAGACCTCAGAAGAACTGAAGAGACGAGATAAAGCATCAGGCTTGGTGTTTTTTGAGCCCGGACGATAAGAAATAACAAACTCGAAACGAGCGAAAAACAGAGCCCAACGAGCCTGACGCGCATTAAGTCGTTTGGCTGAACGGATGTACTCAAGGTTCCTATGGTCAGTCCAAACGACAAAGGAACGGTCGCCCCCTCCAACCACTGTCGCCATTCGCCTAGGGCTAAGCGGATGGCGAGCAGTTCGCGATTACCAACATCATAGTTACGTTCTGACGGCGATAAGCGATGAGAGAAAAACGCGCAAGGATGGACCTTGCCGTCAGAGAGAGAGCGCTGAGAAAGAATGGCTCCCACGCCCACCTCTGACGCGTCAACCTCAACAACAAACTGGCTAGAGATGTCAGGTGTAACAAGAATAGGAGCGGATGTAAACGATTCTTAAGAAGATCAAAAGCTCCCTGGGCGGAAACGGACCACTTAAAGCACGTCTTAACAGAAGTAAGGGCTGTGAGGGGAGCTGCCACCTGACCGAAATTACGGATGAAACGACGATAGAAATTAGCGAAGCCCAGAAAGCGCTGCAGCTCGACGCGTGACTTAGGAACGGGCCAATCAATGACAGCCTGGACCTTAGCGGGATCCATCTTAATGCCCTCAGCGGAAATAACGGAACCGAGAAAAGGGACAGGCGGCATGAAAAATGCACTTCTCAGCCTTCACATAAAGACAGTTCTCCAAAAGGCGCTGGAGGACGCGTCGCACGTGCTGAACATGAATCGAGAGAGACGGAGAAAAAATCAGGATATCATCCATGTAAACGAAAACAAAAATGTTCAGCATGTCTCTCAGGACGTCGTTAACTAGTGCCTGAAAGACAGCTGGAGCGTTAACGAGGCCGATAGGAAGAACCCGGTATTCAAAGTGCCCTAACGGAGTGTTAAACGCCGTCTTCCACTCGTCCCCCTCCCCTGATGCGCACGAGATGGTAGGCGTTACGAAGGTCCAATTTGGTGAAAAACCTGGCTCCCTGCAGGATCTCGAAGGCTGAAGACATAAGAGGAAGCGGATAACGATTCTAACTGTTATGTCATTCAGCCTCGATAATCCACGCATGGGCGCAGGGACCCGTCCTTCTTCTGAACAAAAAAAAAAAAGAGAAGCCGCTCCGGCGGGAGAGGAGGAGGAGACAATGGTACCGGCGTTGAGCGAAACCGACAAATAATCCTCGAGAGCCTTACGTTCGGGAGCCGACAGAGAGTATAATCTACCCCGGGGGAGTAGTTCCCGGAAGGAGATCAATACTACAGTCATACGACCGGTGTGGAGGGAGAGAAGTGGCCTTGGAACGACTGAACACCGTGCGCAGATCGTGATACTCCTCCGGCACCCCTGTCAAATCGCCAGGCTCCTCCTGTGAAGTAGAGACAGAGGAAACAGGAGGGATAGCAGACATTAAACAGGTTACATGACAAGAAACATTCCAGGATAGGATAGTATTACTAGACCAATTAATAGAAGGGTTATGGCGCACTAGCCAGGGATGACCCAAAACAACAGGTGTAAAAGGTGGAACGAAAAATTAAAAAAGAAATGGTTTCGCTATGATTACCAGAGACAGTGAGGGTTAAGGCAGCGTCTCCGCTTTGAATCTTGGGAGAGAACTACCATCTAAAGCGAACAAGGCCGTGGGCTCCCTAACTGTCTGAGAGGAATGTCATGTTCCCGAGCCCAGGTCTCGTCCATAAAACAGCCCTCCGCCCCAGAGTCTATCAAGGCACTGCAGGAAGCAGATGAACCGGGCCAGCGGAGATGGACCGGAAAAGTAGTGCGTGATCCAGAAGGAGAGGCCTGAGTAGTTGCTCTACCAGTAGCCCTCCTCTACTGATGAGCTCTGGCTTTTACTGGACATGGTGACAAAATGACCAGCGGAGCCGCAGAGACAGAGGCGCAGGTGGTGATTCTCCGTTCCTTCTCCTTGGCCGAGATGCGGATACCCCCAGCTGCATAGGCTCAGCATCCGAGCGAGCGGAGGAGGGTGGCAGTGGTGGTGATGCGGCAGGTGGCAGTGATGTGGAGGGGGAGCAGCGGAGAACGCGAGCTCCTTTCCTCGAGCCTCGGCGACGAAGAACAAACCGTCGCTCTATGCGAATAGCGGAGCTATAAGGAGTCCAGACTGGAAGGAACCTCCCGGGAGAGGATCTCGCCCTTAACCTCGACGAGGAGACCCTCCAGAAAACGAGCGAGCAAAGCGCCGTTTCAGTCACTTGAGGCAGCGAGAGTGCGAAACTCAATAGAATAATCCGTTATGGATCGATTCCCTGACATAGGGAAGACAGGCCCTGAAGCCTCCTCCCAAAACAGAACGGTCAAAAACCCGCATCATCTTCTCCTTAAAGTCTTGATACTGGTTACTACACTCAGCCTCGCCTCCCAGACTGCGTGCCCCACTCACGCGCCCGTCCGGTAAGGGAGAGAAATGACGAGCGATGCGGGCTGCGCTCCTGGAGTAAGTGTTGGGCTGGAGAGAGAACACCCCACATCACACTGAGTGAGGAATGAGGCGGCACTCAGTGGGCTCCCCCAGTGAACACGGCGGGTTGTTGATCCTGGCTCCGGAGACTCGGAAACCCTGGAAGTGGGCGGTGATCGAGGTGGAGTTGGTGAACCTGTCTTGTGAGGTCGGAGACTTGGACGGCCAGGGTCTCAACGGCATGTCGAGCAGCAGACAATTCCTCCGCCGTGTCTGCCTAGCATCGCTCCTGGATCTCGACGGGCGGAGTGAAAAGGGTCCCGGAGCCGCTGGGTCCATTCTTGGTCTGATTGCTTCTGTTAAGGAACTTGAGTGAAGACCCAAAAAGCGGTTTTAACAGAAAACAGAGTTCTTTAATGAAAACAGGAATGGCATAAATCCTCTTCCAACGTTGTCAGCGGAACAAAAAGAACGGGCATATAGCAGGATGCACCTGCCAGGCAGACTCCGACAGGACAGGACAAGGTGGAAGCAAAGCGAGACGACAGCTTGCTTCTGGCATCAAAAAACACAAACAAGAATCAGACACTGAAAGTAGCAGGAACAGAGAAAGAAATAGAGACCTAATCAGAGGGAAGAGAGAACAGGTGTGAAAGAGTGAATGAGCTAGTTAGAGGAGATGTAGAACAGCTGAAGAATGAGAGACAGAGAAGGTAACCTAAAAGACCAGCAGAGAGAGAGAGTGAAGAGAAAGGACAGGAACAGACATAACAAGACATGACAT
>NW_027003010.1:0-5773 GCF_036934945.1 Oncorhynchus masou masou | reverse complement strand
CTCTGAGTCCCTTCAGTCAGTTTGTCTCTCTGAGTCACTTCAGTCAGTCTGTCTCTCTGAGTCACTTCGAGTCAGTCTGTCTCTCTGAGCTCTTCAGTCAGTCTGTCTCTCTCAGTCACTTCAGTCAGTCAGTCTGTCTGTCTGCGTCCCTTCAGTCAGTCAGTCAGTCACTCTGAGCCACGTCAGTGAGTCAGTCAGTCGAGTCTGTCTGGTCACTGTCAGTCCAGTCAGTCTGTCTCTCTGAGCCGTCTGTCAGTTAGTCAGTCTGTCTCTCTGAGTCACTTCAGTCAGTCAGTCTGTCTCTCTGAGCCACTTCAGTTAGTCAGTCAGTCTGTCTGAGTCACTTCAGTCAGTCAGTCTGTCTCTCTGAGCCACTTCAGTTAGTCAGTCAGTCTGTCTGAGTCACTTCAGTCAGTCAGTCTGTCTCTCTGAGCCACTTCAGTTAGTCAGTCAGTCTGTCTGAGTCACTTCAGTCAGTCTGTCTCTCTGAGTCCCTTCAGTCAGTCTGTCTCTCTGAGCCACTTCAGTTAGTCCGATCAGTGCTGTCTCTCTGAGTCCCTTCAGTCAGTCTGTCTCTCACCGGGTCCCTTCCAGTCAGTCTGTCTCTCTGAGTCCCTTCAGTCAGTCTGTCTCTCTGAGCCACTTCAGTTAGTCAGTCAGTCTGTCTCTCTGAGTCCCTTCAGTCACTCTGTCTCTCTGAGCCACTTCAGTCAGTCACTCTGTCTCTCTGAGCCACTTCAGAACTGTGTTGCTGCGTGGGCTTTGTTTCCTTTTTCCAGCTCTTTCAGGTTCTCAGCAGCAGTTTTCTTCTTTCCCTCGTTCCTTTCCTTCTCCTCTTGCATGGAGCTCAGGCAGTAGCAGCAGAGGAACAGGAACACAACAAAGCTGCTCACCCGTTGCGCTTCCCCTTCAGTCGGTAGATCCGTAGCCCTGGTCCAGGCTCTGCTTCCCTCACTCCACTGAACCCGTCTTCAGGGGGCTCCTGCTTTCTCTCTGGGTCTCTGTCTGCAGTGCTGGCTGGAGGTAGAGGAGATGCTGCATGGTTGTGGCATGCTGTGGCGGTAGAGGCTTGCCGTTAGTGACAGAAGCAGGCATGGTGCTGTAGTGTTTCTGTTTTCCGGTCAGTGCAGTGAGCCAATGGAAGAGAGCCACTGGTCTGATGGCGAGGATAGGGCTGGAGAAGTGCATCTGTCACATACCGCCTGCTCTCCACGCCTCCCTCACTCTCTCTCTCTCTCCCTCTATCTCCCTCTCTCTCTCTCTCGCTCTCTCTCTCTAGAGCCACTGAGTCCCAGCCCCCTGCTCCCCAGCCAACCAGGATTCAGCAGCATCTCTCTCTCTCTCTCTCTCTCTCTCTCTCTCTCAAACATATACACGCACACACACACACACACACACACACACACACACACACACACACACAAATATACGCACACACAAATACACACACGCACGCACACACAAATACACACACACGCACACTACAAATACACACACGCACACACAAATACACACACACGCACACACAAATACACATACATGCACATGCACACACAAATACACACACACACACACACACAAACACACACACACACACACACACACACACACACACACACACACACACACAAACACACACACCCTCTCTCTGTCGCCCTCCCTCCCTCTCTCTCTGTCACCCCCCCCTCTCTCTCTGTCGCCCCCCCATCTCTCTTTGTCGCCCCCTCTCTCTTGGTCGCCCTCCCTCCCCCCTTCCTCTCTGTCTGTCGCCCTCCCTCCCCCTCTCTCTGTCGCCCCCCCTCTCTCTCTGTCGCCCCCCCATCTCTCTCTGTCGCCCCCCTTCTCTTGGTCGCCCTCCCTCCCCCCCTCTCTCTCTCTTTCACCCTCCCTCATCTCTCCTCCTCCCCTATTCCCTCCTCTCCCCCTCCCTCCTCCTCCCCCTCTCTCTCTCTGTCACCCTCCCTCCTCCCTCCTCCCTCCCTCCTCCCTACTCCCCCATCTCTCTCTCTGTCACCCTCCCTCCTCCCTCCCTCCCCTCCCTCCCTCCTCCCTCCCTCTCTCTCTCTTTCACCCTCCCTCCTCCTCCCTCTTCCCTCCTCCCCCTCCCTCCTCCCCCTCTCTCTCTCTCTGTCACCCTCCCTCCTCCCTCCTCCTCCCTCCCTCCCTCCTCCTCCCTCTTCCCTCCCTCCTCCCCCCTCTCTCTCTCTGTCACCTTCCCTCCTCCCTCCTCCCTCTCCCCCCTCTCTCTCTCTGTCACCCTCCCCCTCCTCCTCCCCTCCTCCCTACTCCCTCCCTCTCTCTCTCTCTGTCCTCCTCCCTTTTCCTTTCTCTCTCATCTGGCTGTAAGAAGCCGAGACAGGGGCGAAAGGCAGGACTAATGCTGCTAGATGAGGATACAGCACATGACACATCCTCTCTCATCCATCTCGTAATATGTTCATCTGTTTAAAAGACATTTGTAGTTTCGTAGTTTAAGCTCTGTATGCCGACTCCGGGACGTTGGCTGTTTGTGGCTTTAGCTCAGTGTGGACCTGCGGCACTGAGTAGTAACAACAAAATAAAATAGTAATTCTCCGATGAATTTCTGTTCCCTTTCAACAAACGAAGGCTATTATATCACACCGTGTCTGTTTAGAGGAAGATCAGACAGTCACTACCATCTCTCACGAGGTAATGTAGATCACAGTACAACACAGCATATTCAAATCGTCAACTGGGATGATGAAAAAGTCATGCAAGAGAGAGAGAGAGAGAGAGAGAAAAAAAAGTACAAATCTGAATGAATGAGAAATGAATCCATTGAGCTATTTTAAGATAATCTCACACTGACAGAGCAGTCTGACATGGATAGTGCGAGGTCTGAGACATATTCTCATATGACTTGTTTACCCAGAAGGAAGAGTTTTATAGAGGCTTGATATGGTCAATTAGAATGGCTAGGAGTGAGAGGCTTGATATGGTCAATTAGAATGGCTAGGAGTTATAGAGGCTTGATATGGTCAATTAGAATGGCTAGGAGTGAGAGGCTTGATATGGTCAATTAGAATGGCTAGGAGTGAGAGGCTTGATATGGTCAATTAGAATGGCTAGGAGTGATGTAGGCTTGATATGGTCAATTAGAATGGCTAGGAGTTATAGAGGCTTGATATGGTCAATTAGAATGGCTAGGAGTTATAGAGGCTTGATATGGTCAATTAGAATGGCTAGGAGTTATAGAGGCTTGATATGGTCAATTAGAATGGCTAGGAGTGAGAGGCTTGATATGGTCAATTAGAGTGGCTAGGAGTTATAGAGGCTTGATATGGTCAATTAGAATGGCTAGGAGTGAGAGGCTTGATATGGTCAATTAGAATGGCTAGGAGTGAGAGGCTTGATATGATCAATTAGAATGGCTAGGAGTTATATAGGCTTGATATGGTCAATTAGAATGGCTAGGAGTGAGAGGCTTGATATGGTCAATTAGAGTGGCTAGGAGTTATATAGGCTTGATATGGTCAATTAGAATGGCTAGGAGTTAAATAGGCTTGATATGGTCAATTAGAATGGCTAGGAGTGAGAGGCTTGATATGGGCAATTAGAGTGGCTAGGAGTTATAGAGGCTTGATATGGTCAATTAGAATGGCTAGGAGTTATATAGGCTTGATATGGTCAATTAGAATGGCTAGGAGTTATATAGGCTTGATATGGTCAATTAGAATGGCTAGGGGTTATATAGGCTTGATATGGTCAATTAGAATGGCTAGGAGTTATCAAATCAAATCAAATCAAATTTATTTATATAGCCCTTCGTACATCGTTATAGAGGCTTGATATGGTCAATTAGAATGGCTAGGAGTTATATAGGCTTGATATGGTCAATTAGAATGGCTAGGAGTTATATAGGATTGATATGGTCAATTAGAATGGCTAGGAGTTATATAGGCTTGATTTTTTTTATTTTTTTTATTTCACCTTCATTTAACCAGGTAGGCTAGTTGAGAACAAGTTCTCATTTACAACTGCGACCTGGCCAAGATAAAGCATAGCAGTGTGAACAGACAACACAGAGTTACACATGGAGTAAACAATTAACAAGTCAATAACACAGTAGAAAAAAGGGGAGTCTATATACAATGTGTGCAAAAGGCATGAGGTCAATTAGGTATGGTCAATTAGAATGGCTAGGAGTTATAGAGGCTTGATATGGTCAATTAGAATGGCTAGGAGTGAGAGGCTTGATATGGTCAATTAGAGTGGCGGGGAGTGAGAGGCTTGATATGGTCAATTAGAATGGCTAGGAGTTATAGAGGCTTGATATGGTCAATTAGAGTGGCTAGGAGTTATATAGGCTTGATATGGTCAATTAGAATGGCTAGGAGTTATATAGGCTTGATATGGTCAATTAGAATGGCTAGGGGTTATATAGGCTTGATATGGTCAATTAGAATGGCTAGGAGTGAGAGGCTTGATATGGTCAATTAGAGTGGCTAGGAGTTATATAGGCTTGATATGGTCAATTAGAATGGCTAGGAGTTATATAGGCTTGATATGGTCAATTAGAATGGCTAGGAGTGAGAGGCTTGATATGGTCAATTAGAGTGGCTAGGAGTTATAGAGGCTTGATATGGTCAATTAGAATGGCTAGGAGTTATATAGGCTTGATATGGTCAATTAGAATGGCTAGGAGTGAGAGGCTTGATATGGTCAATTAGAATGGCTAGGAGTTATATAGGCTTGATATGGTCAATTAGAATGGCTAGGAGTTATATAGGCTTGATATGGTCAATTAGAATGGCTAGGGGTTATATAGGCTTGATATGGTCAATTAGAATGGCTAGGAGTTATAGAGGCTTGATATGGTCAATTAGAATGGCTAGGAGTTATATAGGCTTGATATGGTCAATTAGAATGGCTAGGAGTTATATAGGATTGATATGGTCAATTAGAATGGCTAGGAGTTATATAGGATTGATATGGTCAATTAGAATGGCTAGGAGTTATATAGGCTTGATATGGCCAATTAGAATGGCTAGGAGTTATAGAGGCTTGATATGGTCAATTAGAATGGCTAGGAGTGAGAGGCTTGATATGGTCAATTAGAATGGCTAGGAGTTATATAGGATGTATATGGTCAATTCATTTAATCATTTCATTTCATTTAAGTCATTTAGCAGACGCTCTTATCCAGAGCAACTTACAAATTGGTGAATTCACCTTCTGACATCCAGTGGAACAGCCACTTTACAATAGTGCATCTAAATCATTAAGGGGGGGCAGAAGGATTACTTATCCTATCCTAGGTATGGTCCATTAGAAGAGGCTGGGGTTATCAGGTGTCTCCGGAAGGTGGTGATTGACTCCGCTGTCCTGGCGTCGTGAGGGAGTTTGTTCCACCATTGGGGGGCCAGAGCAGCGAACAGATTTGACTTGATATGGTCAATTAGAATGGCTAGGAGTTATAGAGGCTTGATATGGTCAATTAGAATGGCTAGGAGTTATATAGGCTTGATATGGTCAATTAGAGTGGCTAGGAGTTATATAGGATTGATATGGTCAATTAGAATGGCTAGGAGTTATATAGGCTTGATTTTTTTTATTTTTTTTATTTCACCTTCATTTAACCAGGTAGGCTAGTTGAGAACAAGTTCTCATTTACAACTGCGACCTGGCCAAGATAAAGCATAGCAGTGTGAACAGACAACACAGAGTTACACATGGAGTAAACAATTAACAAGTCAATAACACAGTAGAAAAAAGGGGAGTCTATATACAATGTGTGCAAAAGGCATGAGGT
>NW_027003009.1:0-5774 GCF_036934945.1 Oncorhynchus masou masou | reverse complement strand
CAAATCAAATTTATTTATATAGCCCTTCGTACATCAGCTGATATCTCAAAGTGCTGTACAGAAACCCAGCCTAAAACCCCAAACAGCAAGCAATGCAGGTGTAGAAGCACGGTGGTTAGGAAAAACTCCCTAGAAAGGCCAAAACCTAGGAAGAAACCTAGAGAGGAACCAGGCTATGTGGGTGGCCAGTCCTCTTCTGGCTGTGCCGGGTAGAGATTATAACAGAACATGGCCAAGATGTTCAAATGTTCATAAATGACCAGCATGGTCGAATAATAATAAGGTAGAACAGTTGAAACTGGAGCAGCAGCACGGCCAGGTGGACTGGGGACAGCAAGGAGTCATCATGTCAGGTAGTCCTGGGGCATGGTCCTAGGGCTCAGGTCCTCCGAGAGAGAGAAAGAAAGAGAATTAGAGAGAGCATATGTGGGGTGGCCAGTCCTCTTCCGGCTGTGCCGGGTGGAGATTATAACAGAACATGGCCAAGATGTTCAAATGTTCATAAATGACCAGCATGGTCGAATAATAATAAGGTAGAACAGTTGAAACTGGAGCAGCAGCACGGCCAGGTGGACTGGGGACAGCAAGGAGTCATCATGTCAGGTAGTCCTGGGGCATGGTCCTAGGGCTCAGGTCCTCCGAGAGAGAGAAGGAGAGAATTAGAGAACGCACACTTAGATTCACACAGGACACCGAATTGGACAGGAGAAGTACTCCAGATATAACAAACTGACCCCAGCCCCCGACACATAAACTACTGCAGCATAAATACTGGAGGCTGAGACAGGAGGGGTCAGGAGACACTGTGGCCCCACCCGAGGACACCCCCGGACAGGGCCAAACAGGAAGGATATAACCCCACCCACTTTGCCAAAGCACAGCCCCCACACCACTAGAGGGATATCTTCAACCACCAACTTACCATCCTGAGACAAAGCTGAGTATAGCCCGCAAAGATCTCCGCCATGGCACAACCCAAGGGGGTGCCAACCCAGACAGGATGACCACATCAGTGAATCAACCCACTCAGGTGACGCACCCCTCCAGGGACGGCATGAGAGAGCCCCAGTAAGCCAGTGACTCAGCCCCTGTAATAGGGTTAGAGGCAGAGAATCCCAGTGGAAAGAGGGGAACCGGCCAGGCAGAGACAGCAAGGGTGGTTCGTTGCTCCAGAGCCTTTCCGTTCACCTTCCCACTCCTGGGCCAGACTACACTCAATCATATGACCCACTGAAGAGATGAGTCTTCAGTAAAGACTTAAAGGTTGAGACCGAGTTTGCGTCTCTGACATGGGTAGGCAGACCGTTCCATAAAAATGGAGCTCTATAGGAGAAAGCCCTGCCTCCAGCTGTTTGCTTAGAAATTCTAGGGACAATTAGGAGGCCTGCGTCTTGTGACCGTAGCGTACGTGTAGGTATGTACGGCAGGACCAAATCAGAGAGATAGGTAGGAGCAAGCCCATGTAATGCTTTGTAGGTTAGCAGTAAAACCTTGAAATCAGCCCTTGCTTTGACAGGAAGCCAGTGTAGGGAGGCTAGCACTGGAGTAATATGATCAAATTTTTTGGTTCTAGTCAGGATTCTAGCAGCCGTATTTAGCACTAACTGAAGTTTATTTAGTGCTTTATCCGGGTAGCCGGAAAGTAGAGCATTGCAGTAGTCTAACCTAGAAGTGACAAAAGCATGGATTAATTTTTCTGCATCATTTTTGGACAGAAAGTTTCTGATTTTTGCAATGTTACGTAGATGGAAAAAAGCTGTCCTTGAAATCGTCTTGATATGTTCTTCAAAAGAGAGATCAGGGTCCAGAGTAACGCCGAGGTCCTTCACAGTTTTATTTGAGACGACTGTACAACCATTAAGATTAATTGTCAGATTCAACAGAAGATCTCTTTGTTTCTTGGGACCTAGAACAAGCATCTCTGTTTTGTCCGAGTTTAAAAGTAGAAAGTTTGCAGCCATCCACTTCCTTATGTCTGAAACACATGCTTCTAGCAAGGGCAATTTTGGGGCTTCACCATGTTTCATTGAAATGTACAGCTGTGTGTCATCCGCATAGCAGTGAAAGTTAACATTATGTTTTCGAATAACATCCCCAAGAGGTAAAATATATAGTGAAAACAATAGTGGTCCTAAAACGGAACCTTGAGGAACACCGAAATTTACAGTTGATTTGTCAGAGGACAAACCATTCACAGAGACAAACTGATATCTTTCCGACAGATAAGATCTAAACCAGGCCAGAACTTGTCCGTGTAGACCAATTTGGGTTTCCAATCTCTCCAAAAGAATGTGGTGATCGATGGTATCAAAAGCAGCACTAAGGTCTAGGAGCACGAGGACAGATGCAGAGCCTCGGTCCGATGCCATTAAAATGTCATTTACCACCTTCACAAGTGCCGTCTCAGTGCTATGATGGGGTCTAAAACCAGACTGAAGCATTTCGTATACATTGTTTGTCTTCAGGAAGGCAGTGAGTTGCTGCGCAACAGCCTTTTCTAAGATTTTTGAGAGGAATGGAAGATTCGATATAGGCCGATAGTTTTTTATATTTTCTGGGTCAAGGTTTGGCTTTTTCAAGAGAGGCTTTATTACTGCCACTTTTAGTGAGTTTGGTACACATCCGGTGGATAGAGAGCCGTTTATTATGTTCAACATAGGAGGACCAAGCACAGGAAGCAGCTCTTTCAGTAGTTTAGTTGGAATAGGGTCCAGTATGCAGCTTGAAGGTTTAGAGGCCATGATTATTTTCATCATTGTGTCAAGAGATATAGTACTAAAACACTTGAGCGTCTCTCTTGATCCTAGGTCCAGGCAGAGTTGTGCAGACTCAGGACAACTGAGCTTTGAAGGAATACGCAGATTTAAAGAGGAGTCTGTAATTTGCTTTCTAATAATCATAATTTTTTCCTCAAAGAAGTTCATGAATTTATCACTGCTAAAGTGAAAGTCATCCTCTCTTGGGGAATGCTGCTTTTTAGTTAGCTTTGCGTATCAAAAAGGAATTTTGGATTGTTCTTATTTTCCTCAATTAAGTTAGAAAAATAGGATGATCAAGCAGCAGTAAGGGCTCTTCGGTACTGCACGGTACTGTCTTTCCAAGCTAGACAGAAGACTTCCAGTTTGGTGTGGCGCCATTTCCGTTCCAATTTTCTGGAAGCTTGCTTCAGAGCTCGGGTATTTTCTGTGTACCAGGGAGCTAGTTTCTTATGAGAAATGTTTTTAGTTTTTAGGGGTGCAACTGCATCTAGGGTATTGCGCAAGGTTAAATTGAGTTCCTCAGTTAGGTGGTTAACTGATTTTTGTCCTCTGGTGTCATTGGGTAGACAGAGGGAATCTGGAAGGACATCAAGGAATCTTTGTGTTGTCTGCGAATTTATAGCACGACTTTTGATGTTCCTTGGTTGGGGTCTGAGCAGATTATTTGTTGCAATTGCAAACGTAATAAAATGGTGGTCCGATAGTCCAGGATTATGAGGAAAAACATTAAGATCCACAACATTTATTCCATGGGACAAAACTAAGTCCAGCGTATGACTGTGACAGTGAGTGGGTCCAGAGACATGTTGGACAAAACCCACTGAGTCGATGATGGCTCCGAAAGCCCTTTGGAGTGGGTCCGTGGACTTTTCAATGTGAATATTAAAGTCACCAAAGATTAGAATACTATCTGCTATGACTACAAGGTCCGATAGGAATTCAGGGAACTCAGTGAGGAATGCTGTATATTGCCCAGGAGGCCTATAAACAGTAGCTATAAAAAGTGATTGAGTAGGCTGCATAGATTTCATGACTAGAAGCTCACAAGATGAAAACGTCATTTTTTTTTTGTAAATTGAAATTTGCTATCGTAAATGTTAGCAACACCTCCGCCTTTGCGGGATGCACGGGGGATGTGGTCACTAGTGTAGCCAGGAGGTGAGGCCTCATTTAACACAGTAAATTCATCAGGCTTAAGCCATGTTTCAGTCAGGCCAATCACATCAAGATTATGATCAGTGATTAGTTCATTGACTATAATTGCCTTTGAAGTAAGGGATCTAACATTAAGTAGCCCTATTTTGAGATGTGAGGTATCATGATCTCTTTCAATAATGACAGGAATGGAGGTGGTCTTTATCCTAGTGAGATTGCTAAGGCGAACACCGCCATGTTTAGTTTTGCCCAACCTAGGTCGAGGCACAGACATGGTCTCAATGGTGATAGCTGAGCTGACTACACTGACTGTGCTAGTGGCAGACTCCACTATGCTGGCAGGCTGGCTAACAGGAGGCACAGAGTTTGCTGTTGCAGAAATAAGTAGGCCTAGAAAATGTACATTTTTTTTCCCTACAGAGGCAGTTGATATCTTGTGAATTTCGAGATATGAATTATGAGGCTCCGCTTTTTTATTTTGAGCACATGCCCTCTGAAAAGTCTGTTCACCACCGCAACTACACTTATGTCACAAGTAGGATTTCCCTCTGTCTGGCTGCTCTGAATAGACTCTAAATATATCATAGAAGCTCTTACAGACTCCAAAACAATCTCTATACAATGTTTACACCTTAAGGAAGCCGCATCAAGACAATTTAGCATTGTGAATGCAATTACATTTTTTGTGATCATTTATTATTCATCGATAGGCTTCTCAGAGTAGGCTGTAGATATACCTTACCAGCTCTCACAGACTACAAAGCCACTTCCACACAATGGACACAACTCTAAATTAAAGACAATTTAGAGTTGTGAATGTAATGGTATTTAAAAACAACATACATTTTTCTTATATCTAGGTTACATACAACCTCTCACAGACTTCTAGCTTATGACTGTTTAACATGTAGGCTACACATTTTAGAAGCCTAAATCAAGTCAGTTTAGAGTTGTGAATTCAATTGTATTTTTTGTTCAAATGTAATATTTCTCTCTAAAACATTTTCCTGTCTGGGTACTGTGATTATGTTGTATATAACCTTTTATAAACTGGGTGGTTCGAGCCCTGAATGCTGATTGGCTGAAAGCCATGGTATATTAGACCGTATACCACTGGTATGACAAAACATGGATTTTACTGCTCTAATTACGTTGGTAATACGTTTCTAATAGCAATAAGGCACTCTTGGGGGTTTGTGGCATATGGTCAATATACCACGGCTAAGGGCTGTATCCAGACACTCTGCATTGCGTCATGCGTGGAACAATTAATGAAATGGCCACCCCCACTATTTGCATTGACACCCCCCTTTGTTTTTGCACAGACGATTTACTTAAGCAAATAAGGCCGGAGGGGGTGTGGTATATGGCCAATGTACCATGGCTAAGGTCTGTATCCAGGCACTCTGCGTTGCGTTGTGGTAAGAACAGCCCTTAGCCGTTGTATATTGCCCATATACCACACCCCCTCAAGGCTTATTGCCTAAGTATATCTGTTGTATATAACCAACCTTAGGCCTAGCCAGGCATAGCCAACAACACAGAAAACCAGACAATGGGCCCTGCGGTGAAGCTAATATAACACTGTTAGTGTGTTACTTGAATAATCAGCCGAAGTCTCTTGATATGACTTGTATTCACACTGTTCTTCAATCACAATAATTATATTCCCATGTCGAGTGCACAAGCTAACAGCTAGCCAGAAGGATACCTACAACACTTGAACTTGTAATTTGAACTTGTTTTCTACTATACATTTCCTGTCTTAACCCATTAGCTATCTCTTTCCACTAGGTGGCAGTATTTACTCTTACAGATCATTCCCCTCTCCCATGAAGACGTTTACTAATTTCAACATAC
>NW_027003007.1:0-5775 GCF_036934945.1 Oncorhynchus masou masou | reverse complement strand
CAGGGAGCTGATTTTGATAGGCGCGTACAGACTGCAGAGTGAGGTACAGATCTACAGCTCAACATTTGGTCGGTCTATCTCACTGCACAGAACAGGGAGCTGATTTTGATAGGCGAGTACAGACTGCAGAGTGAGGTACAGATCTACAGCTCAACATTAGGTCAGTCTATCTCACAGCACAGGGAGCTGATTTTGATAGGCGCGTACAGACTGCAGAGTGAGGTACAGATCTACAGCTCAACATTCGGTCAGTCTATCTCACTGCACAGCACATGGAGCTGATTTTGATAGGTGAGTACAGACTGCAGAGTGAGGCACAGATCTACAGCTCAACATTAGGTCAGTCTATCTCACTGCAGCACAGGGAGCTGATTTTGATAGGTGAGTACAGACTGCAGAGTGAAGCACAGATCTACAGCTCAACATTAGGTCAGTCTATCTCACAGCACAGGGAGCTGATTTTGATAGGCGAGTACAGACTGCAGAGTGAGGTACAGATCTACAGCTCAATATTTGGTCAGTCTATCTCACTGCACAGAACAGGGAGCTGATTTTTACATACGCGTACAGACTGCAGAGTGATGTACAGATCTACAGCTCAAGATTAGGTCAGTCTTTCTCACTCTACAACACAGGGAGCTGATTTTGAAAGGCGCATACAGACTGCAGAGTGAGGTACAGATCTACAGCTCAACATTAGGTCAGTCTATCTCAGTGCACAGCACATTGAGCTGATTTTGATAGGCGAGTACAGACTGCAGAGTGAGGTACAGATCTACAGCTCAACATTAGGTCAGTCTACTGCACAGCACAGGGAGCTGGTTTTGATAGGCGCCTACAGACTGCAGAGTGAGGTACAGATCTACAGCTCAACATTAGGTCAGTCTATCTCACAGCACAGGGAGCTGATTTTGATAGGTGAGTACAGACTGCAGAGTGAGGTACAGATCTACAGCTCAACATTAGGTCAGTCTTTCTCACTGCACAACACAGGGAGCTGATTTTGATAGGCGCGTACAGACTGCAGAGTGAGGTACAGATCTACAGCTCAACATTAGGTCAGTCTATCTCACAGCACAGGGAGCTGACTTTGATAGGCGCGTACAGACTGCAGAGTGAGGTACAGATCTACAGCTCAACATTAGGTCAGTCTATCTCACAGCACAGGGAGCTGATTTTGATAGGCGAGTACAGACTGCAGAGTGAGGTACAGATCTACAGCTCAACATTAGGTCAGTCTATCTCACTGCACTGCACAGGGAGCTGATTTTGATAGGCGCGTACAGACTGCAGAGTGAGGTACAGATCTACAGCTCAACATTAGGTCAGTCTATCTCACTGCACAGCACAGGGAGCTGATTTTGATAGGCGCGTACAGACTGCAGAGTGAGGTACAGATCTACAGCTCAACATTAGGTCAGTCTATCTCACTGCACAGCACATGGAGCTGATTTTGATAGGTGAGTACAGACTGCAGAGTGAGGTACAGATCTACAGCTCAACATTAGGTCAGTCTATCTCACTGCACAGCACAGGGAGCTGATTTTGATAGGCTGAGTACAGACTGCAGAGTGAGGTACAGATCTACAGCTCAAGATTAGGTCAGTCTATCTCACTGCACAGCACAGGGAGCTGATTTTGATAGGCGAGTACAGACTGCAGAGTGAGGTACAGATCTGCAGCTCAACATTAGGTCAGTCTATCTCATCATCACAGCACAGGGAGCTGATTTTGATAGGCGAGTACAGACTGCAGAGTGAGGTACAGATCTACAGCTCAACATTAGGTCAGTCTATCTCACATGCACAGCACAGGAGCTGATTTTGATAGGCGCGTACAGACTGCAGAGTGAGGTACAGATCTACAGCTCAACATTAGGTCAGTCTATCTCACTGCACAGCACAGGGAGCTGATTTTGATAGGCGCGTACAGACTGCAGAGTGAGGTACAGATCTACAGCTCAACATTAGGTCAGTCTATCTCACTGCACAACACAGGGAGCTGATTTTGATAGGCGCGTACAGACTGCAGAGTGAGGTACAGATCTACAGCTCAACATTAGGTCAGTCTATCTCACTGCACAGCACAGGGAGCTGATTTTGATAGGCGCGTACAGACTGCAGAGTGAGGTACAGATCTACAGCTCAACATTAGGTCAGTCTATCTCACTGCACAGCACAGGGAGCTGATTTTGATAGGCGCGTACAGACTGCAGAGTGAGGTACAGATCTACAGCTCAACATTAGGTCAGTCTATCTCACAGCACAGGGAGCTGATTTTGATAGGCGCGTACAGACTGCAGAGTGAGGTACAGATCTACAGCTCAACATTAGGTCAGTCTATCTCACTGCACAGCACAGGGAGCTGATTTTGATAGGCGAGTACAGACTGCAGAGTGAGGTACAGATCTACAGCTCAACATTAGGTCAGTCTATCTCACATGCACAGGGAGCTGATTTTGATAGGCTCGTACAGACTGCAGAGTGAGGTACAGATCTACAGCTCAACATTAGGTCAGTCTATCTCACTGCACAGCACAGGGAGCTGATTTTGATAGGCGCGTACAGACTGCAGAGTGAGGTACAGATCTACAGCTCAACATTAGGTCAGTCTATCTCACTGCACAGCACAGGGAGCTGATTTTGATAGGCGCGTACAGACTGCAGAGTGAGGGTACAGATCTACAGCTCAACATTAGGTCAGTCTATCTCACTGCACAGAACAGGGAGCTGATTTTGACAGGCGCGTACAGACTGCAGAGTGAGGTACAGATCTACAGCTCAACATTAGGTCAGTCTATCTCACTGCATAGGGAGCTGATTTTGATAGGCGAGTACAGACTGCAGAATGAGGTACATATCTACAGCTCAACATTAGGTCAGTCTATCTCACAGTACAGGGAGCTGATTTTGATAGGCGCGTACAGACTGCAGAGTGAGGTACAGATCTACAGCTCAACATTCGGTCAGTCTATCTCACTGCACAGCACATGGAGCTGATTTTGATAGGTGAGTACAGACTGCAGAGTGAGGCACAGATCTACAGCTCAACATTAGGTCAGTCTATCTCACAGCACAGGGAGCTGATTTTGATAGGTGAGTACAGACTGCAGAGTGAAGCACAGATCTACAGCTCAACATTAGGTCAGTCTATCTCACAGCACAGGGAGCTGATTTTGATAGGCGAGTACAGACTGCAGAGTGAGGTACAGATCTACAGCTCAATATTTGGTCAGTCTATCTCACTGCACAGAACAGGGAGCTGATTTTTACATACGCGTACAGACTGCAGAGTGATGTACAGATCTACAGCTCAAGATTAGGTCAGTCTTTCTCACTCTACAACACAGGGAGCTGATTTTGAAAGGCGCATACAGACTGCAGAGTGAGGTACAGATCTACAGCTCAACATTAGGTCAGTCTATCTCAGTGCACAGCACATTGAGCTGATTTTGATAGGCGAGTACAGACTGCAGAGTGAGGTACAGATCTACAGCTCAACATTAGGTCAGTCTACTGCACAGCACAGGGAGCTGGTTTTGATAGGCGCCTACAGACTGCAGAGTGAGGTACAGATCTACAGCTCAACATTAGGTCAGTCTATCTCACAGCACAGGGAGCTGATTTTGATAGGTGAGTACAGACTGCAGAGTGAGGTACAGATCTACAGCTCAACATTAGGTCAGTCTTTCTCACTGCACAACACAGGGAGCTGATTTTGATAGGCGCGTACAGACTGCAGAGTGAGGTACAGATCTACAGCTCAACATTAGGTCAGTCTATCTCACAGCACAGGGAGCTGACTTTGATAGGCGCGTACAGACTGCAGAGTGAGGTACAGATCTACAGCTCAACATTAGGTCAGTCTATCTCACAGCACAGGGAGCTGATTTTGATAGGCGAGTACAGACTGCAGAGTGAGGTACAGATCTACAGCTCAACATTAGGTCAGTCTATCTCACTGCACTGCACAGGGAGCTGATTTTGATAGACGCGTACAGACTGCAGAGTGAGGTACAGATCTACAGCTCAACATTAGGTCAGTCTATCTCACTGCACAGCACATGGAGCTGATTTTGATAGGCGACGTACAGACTGCAGAGTGAGGTACAGATCTACAGCTCAACATTAGGTCAGTCTATCTCACTGCACAGAACAGGGAGCTGATTTTGATAGGCTAGTACAGACTGCAGAGTGAGGTACAGATCTGCAGCCCAACATTAGGTCAGTCTATCTCACTGCACAGCACAGGGAGCTGATTTTGATAGGCTCTGTACAGACTGCAGAGTGAGGTACAGATCTACAGCTCAAGATTAGGTCGGTCTATCTCACTGCACAGAACAGGGAGCTGATTTTGACATAGGCGCGTACAGACTGCAGAGTGAGGTACAGATCTACAGCTCAACATTAGGTCAGTCTATCTCACTCACAGCAGGGAGCTGATTTTGATAGGCGAGTACAGACTGCAGAATGAGGTACATATCTACAGCTCAACATTAGGTCAGTCTATCTCACAGTCACAGGGAGCTGATTTTGATAGGCGCGTACAGACTGCAGAGTGAGGTACAGATCTACAGCTCAACATTCAGTCAGTCTATCTCACTGCACAGCACATGGAGCTGATTTTTGATAGGTGAGTACAGACTGCAGAGTGAGGCACAGATCTACAGCTCAACATTAGGTCAGTCTATCTCACAGCACAGGGAGCTGATTTTAGATAGGTGAGTACAGACGGAGTGAAGCACAGATCTACAGCTCAACATTAGGTCAGTCTATCTCACAGCACAGGGAGCTGATTTTGATAGGCGAGTACAGACTGCAGAGTGAGGTACAGATCTACAGCTCAATATTTGGTCAGTCTATCTCACTGCACAGAACAGGGAGCTGATTTTTACATACGCGTACAGACTGCAGAGTGATGTACAGATCTACAGCTCAAGATTAGGTCAGTCTTTCTCACTCTACAACACAGGGAGCTGATTTTGAAAGGCGCATACAGACTGCAGAGTGAGGTACAGATCTACAGCTCAACATTAGGTCAGTCTATCTCACAGCACAGGGAGCTGATTTTGATAGGTGAGTACAAACTGCAGAGTGAGGTACAGATCTACAGCTCAACATTAGGTCAGTCTTTCTCACTGCACAACACAGGGAGCTGATTTTGATAGGCGCGTACAGACTGCAGAGTGAGGTACAGATCTACAGCTCAACATTAGGTCAGTCTATCTCACAGCACAGGGAGCTGACCTTGATAGGCGTACAGACTGCAGAGTGAGGTACAGATCTACAGCTCAACATTAGGTCAGTCTATCTCACAGCACAGGAGCTGATTTTGATAGGTGAGTACAGACTGCAGAGTGAGGTACAGATCTTCAGCTCAACATTAGTCAGTCCATCTCACTGCACTGCACAAGGAGCTGATTTTGATAGACGCTTACAGACTGCAGAGTGAGGTACAGATCTACAGCTCAACATTAGGTCAGTCTATCTCACTGCACAACACATGGAGCTGATTTTGATAGGCACGTACAGACTGCAGAGTGGTGGTACAGATCTACAGCTCAACATTAGGTCAGTCTATCTCACATGCACAGAACAGGAGCTGATTTTGATAGGCTAGTAGAGACTGCAGAGTGAGGTACAGATCTGCAGCTCAACATTAGGTCAGTCTATCTCACTGCACAGCACAGGGAGCTGATTTGATAGGCTCAGTACAGACTGCAGAGTGAGGTACAGATCTACAGCTCAAGATTAGGTCAGTCTATCTCACTGCACA
>NW_027003006.1:0-5776 GCF_036934945.1 Oncorhynchus masou masou | reverse complement strand
ATACCCTAAGGGAACATTTCGACAATCACCGTATGGTTAGTGAGAAAGTCCCTATTGGAAATGTACGGTCCCTTACTAGACGTCCGAAAACATTTTAGAAATTCGGGGACGGCGTCGGGCCGAGCGGTAGGGCCAGACCTACCGGGAAGTCATCAAATGAACTTTGTCGGACATTCGGTTTTCGTTTAATAAAATAAACAAATTTTAGCCCATTTTTGCGCAATGCCGGAATATCCCACAAGAGGGCATAAGCAATCATATTGCTATTGGACAAAACATCACGAATCACGACGTGCCATATCTCGGAAACCGAAAATATTTCGAAGCCGAAACTTGGTGAGCGTAGGTTTGGCATTATGGGAAGATGGCCCGAACAAGATGGCGTCTAGGCCTCAACGGTTTTTGAGTTATGGCCATATTTCTGGGATTAAAGGTCCAAAATGAAAATAGAGAAAAGATTTTTTCACTTCACGTCAAAGTCAAGGAGCCTCCGGTGTCAATAAAAAAAATCGGCCATTTATCTATCGTCATTTACGAAATCGTACGGTGACCAGATCGTGATGTTCAGATATAGGTGTTTTTTTTTTTCAACGGTTACAGATCCAGTTGCAGGGTGTTCATACGAGTATTTTTAAAATGTGCTGCGGAGCTCTGCGACATTTCTGTGATTTTCTATGATTTTCTGAAATAACACACACTCACTAAACCCTCCGTAAATAACTCAGTTCTTAACGTAAAGACTTAAAACTCAGGATTCTGTAAAGGCATACCCCAATGAGGATATGAGTTTATTTATAGCTTCCTGTGCCAACCGGAAGTGCCATAATTGGCGTCTCAGGGGCTGTTTGGAAGGGTTAAAAAAATCAGATCTGTCCAAAACTTCATATGTGTGATTAGACAACCCCCATGAACTGTAAATCAGTCATTTTTCCCAACAGATGTCAAAGAAAAGCTCTCACACACACACACACAGCAAGGATGGAGTGACAAAGCGTGGTGTTTAAAGACACAGAGAGCAGGCAATGGCATAAACATAATCCCAAGGCCGTGCCGAGTCCAACGAGGTGCCCCGCTTGACCGTAGCTCACTCGGTCTGAGCGCAGCGACCATGAGAAAAATAGGCCCACAATGAAGCCTGCACCACAATGTCATTTGATTTTGGGTGACAGCGGCGGAACCGTTAGGTTTAGAAGGACAATTCAAACACAGGACTGTTCCTAAGGTCCTCCCGATCTGTGCAAGCCTAACCTTGACTGTGTGGCATTAACCTTTCACAGTTAAAAGAAGGTGTTTACAAAAAAACAGTGTGCATTGACTTCTCTCCCCATAGGAATACATTGCCTGCTCCCCTAAATACAACCTGGGGTCTTTATGGGTTATGAATGCTGTATGAACCTGTCTTCTATGACATTCCATCAGACCACTATGAGGTCTACCTGTGTCGATTCTAAGCTTCCTGGAGCAACCGGAAGTGGTTAGATTGACCCAAAAGGTATTTGGATGTACATCACCTCGAAAGGTGCCGAGGCCTCTGCATTATTCAACCCTGTGTAGATCAGTCAATTCTCAACTTAAAGACTTAAAACTCAGGATTCCGTAGGTTTCTATGTCAGTCAAGACATGTGTGTATTTATAGCTTCCTGTGCCAACCGGAAGTGCCATAATTGGCGTCTCAGGGGCTGTTTGGAAGGGTTAAAAAAATCAGATCTGTCCAAAACTTCATATGTGTGATTAGACAACCCCCATGAACTGTAAATCAGTCATTTTTCCCAACAGATGTCAAAGAAAAGCTCTCACACACACACACACAGCAAGGATGGAGTGACAAAGCGTGGTGTTTAAAGACACAGAGAGCAGGCAATGGCATAAACATAATCCCAAGGCCGTGCCGAGTCCAACAAGGTGCCCCGCTTGACCGTAGCTCACTCGGTCTGAGCGCAGCGACCATGAGAAAAATAGGCCCACAATGAAGCCTGCACCACAATGTCATTTGATTTTGGGTGACAGCGGCGGAACCGTTAGGTTTAGAAGGACAATTCAAACACAGGACTGTTCCTAAGGTCCTCCCGATCTGTGCAAGCCTAACCTTGACTGTGTGGCATTAACCTTTCACAGTTAAAAGAAGGTGTTTACAAAAAAACAGTGTGCATTGACTTCTCTCCCCATAGGAATACATTGCCTGCTCCCCTAAATACAACCTGGGGTCTTTATGGGTTATGAATGCTGTATGAACCTGTCTTCTATGACATTCCATCAGACCACTATGAGGTCTACCTGTGTCGATTCTAAGCTTCCTGGAGCAACCGGAAGTGGTTAGATTGACCCAAAAGGTATTTGGATGTACATCACCTCGAAAGGTGCCGAGGCCTCTGCATTATTCAACCCTGTGTAGATCAGTCAATTCTCAACTTAAAGACTTAAAACTCAGGATTCCCTAGGTTTCTATGTCAGTCAAGACATGTGTGTATTTATAGCTTCCTGTGCCAACCGGAAGTGCCATAATTGGTGACTCAGGGGCTGTTTGGAAGGGTTAAAAAATCAGATCTGTCCAAAACTTCATATGTGTGATTAGACAACCCCCATGAACTGTAAATCAGTCATTTTTCCCAACAGATGTCAAAGAAAAGCTCTCTCACACACACAGCAAGGATGGAGTGACAAAGCGTGGTGTTTAAAGACACAGAGAGCAGGCAATGGCATAAACATAATCCCAAGGCCGTGCCGAGTCCAACAAGGTGCCCCGCTTGACCGTAGCTCACTCGGTCTGAGGCGCAGCGACCATGAGAAAAATAGGCCCACAATGAAGCCTGCACCACAATGTCATTTGATTTTGGGTGACAGCGGCGGAACCGTTAGGTTTAGAAGGACAATTCAAACACAGGACTGTTCCTAAGGTCCTCCCGATCTGTGCAAGCCTAACCTTGACTGTGTGGCATTAACCTTTCACAGTTAAAAGAAGGTGTTTACAAAAAAACAGTGTGCATTGACTTCTCTCCCCATAGGAATACATTGCCTGCTCCCCTAAATACAACCTGGAGTCTATATGGGTTATGAATGCTGTATGAACCTGTCTTCTATGACATTCCATCAGACCACTATGAGGTCTACCTGTGTCGATTCTAAGCTTCCTGGAGCAACCGGAAGTGGTTAGATTGACCCAAAAGGTATTTGGATGTACATCACCTCGAAAGGTGCCGAGGCCTCTGCATTATTCAACCCTGTGTAGATCAGTCAATTCTCAACTTAAAGACTTAAAACTCAGGATTCCCGTAGGTTTCTATGTCAGTCAAGACATGTGTGTATTTATAGCTTCCTGTGCCAACCGGAAGTGCCATAATTGGTGACTCAGGGGCTGTTTGGAAGGGTTAAAAATCAGATCTGTCCAAAACTTCATATGTGTGATTAGACAACCCCCATGAACTGTAAATCAGTCATTTTTCCCATAAAAATTCAAAGGAAAAATAAATCACACAGATACACAACTTGGATGGAGGGACGTATTGGGGTGTGTAGAGACTGACAGTGCCTCCAATAGTTAGCTTTGTTCGAGCTAAAAAAGAACCGTCAGACCTAGAGTTCCGAAACTTTAGAATCCTGTTCTAGACCTCAGGTAGATAGTGCGTGGTGAGTTACGGCGCTCTAGAATGTTCTCGGACCGAGAAACAGCGTCGAACATTTGCAATGACTTCAATTCATTTTGACCATTACGAAAATGGCGACATTTAGAAATGTCCCAGAGACACAAGACTAGGTGCATTGTGACCGTCTCGGCCCATAGAGACAGAACCCAACATCTCGGTCCGATAGCTCATTCAAGGACCCCGTAGCAAGGCATTGAAAAAAGTGGATTTTCAGCACCAATTAGGCTTTTACTCGGACACCAAATGACCTATCGGGCCGAAACTCGCGGGATTCGGGGTCGCCTCACATAGGACTACACATAATGTCCGAACTGGCCCGCAGCTAGAAAGTAACTATGTGTTTTATGGTTTTTTAATGTTTTGCCGAAGGCCTTGTGAATTTTGGGCCAGCTCTGAAGTATGTTATACTTGGCTCCTAAATGAGTTGGGAAAAGTGGGTTTGGTGTCAGTTTGTATCAGTTTGGTGTCAGAATGATATCAAATTGACTGATGGACGGTGACTTGCAGGTGACTCTTGTCCATTAGCAATATGTTTAAGCGGTGAGGTACCATCACCAAAAGCGACATTCTGAAATCAACCCAAACGAGCGATGGAGAGGTACCAGAATCACTGCCCAGCCATCCCGAGTTCATCGGGCCAGTCAATTTGGCATTCCTGCATGATTTTTATGGCATGACAAATTGGTGATGGTGAATGCCCAGTTAACCATATGGCAAATGCACAGTGACTTTGCAAAAGTGAGAAAACATAAACAAATGGACATGATGAAATCAACACCACGAGTGATTGAAAGGAACAACAATCACTGCCCGGCCATCCCGAAGTTCATCAGGCCAGTCAATTTTTTGCATTTCTGAAGGATTTTTTGAGCATGTCAAATTTCTTATGACATTTGGCCCCCACAAAACATATGCCTTATGCACAAGCAAAAAAAAACAAAAACATTATAATAATAAAATATGACTAAAGTATGTTGATACAGTTCTTATACGTGTGTAACTGACACAAAATTCGAAAAAATTTCGAAAAACGGTCAGAAAGCACTTTTTAGGGGTGTGTGAAGTTTTTTATGAAATTTAATAATTTTTGACTTTTGACTTCTGACTTCCTATGAAATCATATTGCAGATGGAGAAAACACATGCAATATGCGCAAGTAAAAAAAAAATTAAAAATTATGATAATAAAATATGACTAAAGTATGTTGATACAGTTCTTATACGTGTGTAACTGACACAAAAAATCACGAAAAATTTTCGAAAAACGGTCCAGAAAGCACTTTTTTAGGGGTGTGTGAAGTTTTTTATGAAATTTAATAATTTTTGACTTTTGACTTCTGACTTCCTATGAAATCATATTGCAGATGGAGAAAACATATGCAATATGCGCAAGTAAAAAAATTAAAAATTATGATAATAAAATATGACTAAAGTATGTTGATACAGTTCTTATACGTGTGTAACTGACACAAAATGCGAAAAAATTTCGAAAAACGGTCCAGAAAGCACTTTTTTAGGGGTGTGTGAAGTTTTTTATGAAATTTAAGAATTTTTGACTTTTGACTTCTGACTTCCTATGAAATCATATTGCAAATGGACAAAACATATGCAATATGCGCAAGTAAAAAAATTTAAAAAATGATGTTAATAAAATTGGACAAAAGTATTTTCATACAGTTCTTATACATGTGTAATTGTCAAAAAAAGCGAAAGAATTTCGAAAAACGATACGTTTTTTTCAAAAAATTCGTTTTTTCAAAATTTGGCTTTTGGATGTTGACTTGGAGTCCAATACCAATATGAAAAACCATGGTGGAGTGCAATCGCCACCTGTTGGATTTTTGAAGTGTTACAACTGGCAATACCCATATGGCAATAGAAGTAAACTTTGCATGAATCAACGCCGCTTTGGGTGGTATTGGCCAATGTGTACATGGTTTGTCCTATGCCAATAACTTGCCATTCATTTTTGTCCACTACGGGGGTGAAATCCCTTACTGAGGACGGCTCACCTCTCACAGTCCTGGGCGACTTTAACCTCCCCACGTCTACCTTTGACTCATTCCTCTCTGCCTCCTTCTTTCCACTCCTCTCCTCTTTTGACCTCACCCTCTCACCTTCCCCCCTACTCACAAG
>NW_027003005.1:0-5777 GCF_036934945.1 Oncorhynchus masou masou | reverse complement strand
ACTAACCTAGTATGTCAGGACAGGACATGGTTACCCTGACTAACCTAGTGTCAGGACAGGACATGGTTACCCTGACTAACCTTATGTCAGGAAAGGACATGGTTACCCTGACTAACCTAGTGTCAGGACATGGTTACCCTGACTAACCTAGTGTCAGGACAGGACATGGTTACCCTGACTAACCTTATGTCAGGACAGGACATGGTTACCCTGACTAACCTAGTGTCAGGACAGGACATGGTTACGCTGACTAACCTAGTGTCAGGACATGGTTACCCTGACTAACCTAGTGTCAGGACAGGACATGGTGCACCCTGACTAACCTTATGTCAGGAAAGGACATGGTTACCCTGACTAACCTAGTGTCAGGACAGGACATGGTTACCACAGCTAAACTTATGTCAGGAAGGACATGGTTACCCTCACTAACCTAGTGTCAGGACATAGTTACCTGGCCTAGTGTCAGGACATGGTTACCCTGACTACCCTAGTGTCAGGACAGGACATGGTGCCCTGACTAACCTGAGTGTCAGGACAGGACATGGTTACCTTGACTAACCTAGTGTCCAGGACAGGACATGGTTACCCTGACCCAGCCTAGTGTCAGGACAGGACATGGTTACCCTGACTAACCTAGTGTCAGGACAGGACATGGTTACCCTGACTAACCTAGTGTTAGGACAGGACATGGTTACCCTCACTAACCTAGTGTCAGGACCGGACATGGTTACCCTGACTAACCTAGTGTCAGGACATGGTTACCCTGACTAACCTAGTGTCAGGACAGGACATGGTTACCCTGACTAACCTAGTGTCAGGACAGGACATGGTTACCCTGACTAACCTAGTGTCAGGACAGGACATGGTTACCCTGACTAACCTAGTGTCAGGACAGGACATGACCTAGTTACATGTGACTAACCTAGTGTCAGGACCAGGACATGACCTAGTGTCACATGGTTATCTGACTAACCTAGTGTCAGGACAGGACATGGTTACCCTGACTAACCTAGTGTCAGGACAGGACATGGTTACCCTGACTAACCTAGTGTCAGGACATGGTTACCCTGACTAACCTAGTGTCAGGACAGGACATGGTTACCCTGACTAACCTAGTGTCAGGACAGGACATGGTTACCCTGACTAACCTAGTGTCAGGACATGGTTACCCTGACTAACCTTATGTCAGGACAGGACATGGTTACCCTGACTAACCTAGTGTCAGGACATGGTTACCCTGGTGTCAGGACATGGTTACCCTGACTAACCTAGTGTCAGGACATGGTGGATACCCTGACTAACCTAGTGTCAGGACATGGTTACCCTGACTAACCTAGTGTCAGGACAGGACATGGTTACCCTGACTAACCTAGTGTCAGGACAGGACATGGTACCCTGACTAACCTAGTGTCAGGACAGGACATGGTTACCTGACTAACCTAGTGTCAGGACATGGTTACCCTGACTAACCTAGTGTCAGGACAGGACATGGATACCCTGACTAACCTAGTGTCAGGACAGGACATTTACCCTCACTAACCTAGTGTCAGGACAGGACATGGTTACCCTGACTAACCTAGTGTCAGGACAGGACATGGTTACCCTGACTAACCTAGTGTCAGGACAGGACATGGTTACCCTGACTAACCTAGTGTCAGGACATGGTTACCCTCACTAACCTAGTGTCAGGACGCTGACTAACCTAGTGTCAGGACATGGATGCCTTGACTAACCTAGTGGTCAGGACATGATACCTTGACTAACCTAGTGTCAGGACGGGACATGGTTACCCTGACTAACCTAGTGTCAGGACAGGACATGGTTACCCTGACTAACCTAGTGTCAGGACAGGACATGGTTACCCTGACTAACCTAGTGTCAGGACAGGACATGGTTACCCTGACTAACCTAGTGTCAGGACATGGTTACCCTCACTAACCTAGTGTCAGGACATGGGTACCCTGACTAACCTAGTGTCAGGACATGGTTACCCTGATGTGTCAGGACATACCCTGACTAACCTAGTGTCAGGACAGGACATGGTTACCCTGACTAACCTTATGTCAGGACAGGACATGGTTACCCTGACTAACCTAGTGTCAGGACAGGACATGGTTACCCTGACTAACCTTATGTCAGGAAAGGACATGGTTACCCTCACTAACCTAGTGTCAGGACATGGTTACCCTGACTAACCTAGTGTCAGGACATGGTTACCCTGACTACCCTAGTGTCAGGACAGGACATGGTTACCCTGACTAACCTAGTGTCAGGACAGGACATGGTTACCTGACTAACCTAGTGTCAGGACATGGTTACCCCTGACTAACCTAGTGTCAGGACAGGACACCTGGTTACCCTGACAGGAAAGGACATGGCTACCCTGACTATCCTAGTGACAGGACATGGTTACCCTGACTAACCTAGTGTCAGGGACACCTTGACTATAGTGTCAGTACCCTGACTAACCTAGTGTCAGGACAGGACATGGTTACCCTGACTAACCTAGTGTCAGGACAGGACATGGTTACCCTGACTAACCTAGTGTCAGGACAGGACATGGTTACCCTGACTAACCTAGTGTCAGGACAGGACATGGTTACCCTGACTAACCTAGTGTCAGGACAGGACATGGTTACCCTGACTAACCTAGTGTCAGGACAGGACATGGTTACCCTGACTAACCTAGTGTCAGGACAGGACATGGTTACCCTGACTAACCTAGTGTCAGGACAGGACATGGTTACCCTGACTAACCTAGTGTCAGGACAGGACATGGTTACCCTGACTAACAGGACATGGTTACCCTGACTAACCTAGTGTCAGGACATGGTTACCCTGACTAACCTAGTGTCAGGACAGGACATGGTTACCCTGACTAACCTAGTGTCAGGACATGGACATGTGTCAGGACATGGTTACCCTGACTAACCTAGTGTCAGGACAGGACATGGTTACCCTGACTAACCTAGTGTCAGGACAGGACATGGTTACCCTGACTAACCTATGTCAGGACAGGACATGGTTCAGGTCTGGACATAACCTTGTCAGGACAGGACATGGTTACCCTGACTAACCTTAGTGTCAGGACAGGACATGGTTACCTGACTAACCTAGTGTCAGGACAGGACATGTTACCCTGACTAACCTAGTGTCAGGACAGGACATGGTTACCCTGACTAACCTAGTGTCAGGACAGGACATGGTTACCCTGACTAACCTAGTGTCAGGACAGGACATGGTTACCCTGACTAACCTGTCAGGACAGGACATGGTTACCTGACTAACCTAGTGTCAGGACATGGTTACCCTGACTACCCTAGTGTCAGGACATGGTTACCTTGACTTCCTAGTGTCAGGACAGGACATGGTTACCCTGACTACCCTAGTGTCAGGACAGGACATGGTTACCCTGACTAACCTAGTGTCAGGACAGGACATGGTTACCCTCACTAACTAGTGTCAGGACAGGACATGGTTACCCTGACTAACCTAGTGTCAGGACAGGACATGGTTACCCTGACTAACCTAGTGTCAGGACAGGACATGGTTACCTCGACTAACCTAGTGTCAGGACAGGACATGGTTACCCTGACTAACCTAGTGTCAGGACAGGACATGGTTACCCTGACTAACCTAGTGTCAGGACAGGACATGGTTACCCTGACTAACCTAGTGTCAGGACAGGACATGGATACCTTATGTCTGACCCTGAACCTAGTGTCAGGACAGGACATGGTTACCCTGACTAACCTAGTGTCAGGACAGGACATGGTTACCCTGACCCTGAATGTCAGGAAAGGACATGGTTACCTGACTAACCTAGTGTCAGGACAGGACATGGTTACCCTGACTAACCTAGTGTCAGGACAGGACATGGTTACCCTGACTAACCTAGTGTCAGGACAGGACATGGTTACCCTGACTAACCTAGTGTCAGGACATGGTTACCCTGACTAACCTAGTGTCAGGACAGGACATGGTTACCCTGACTAACCTAGTGTCAGGAAAGGACATGGTTACCCTGACTAACCTAGTGTCAGGACAGGACATGGTTACCCTGACTAACCTTATGTCAGGACAGGACATGGTTACCCTGACTAACCTAGTGTCAGGACAGGACATGGTTACCCTGACTAACCTAGTGTCAGGACAGGACATGGTTACCCTGACTAACCTAGTGTCAGGACAGGACATGGTTACCCTGACTAACCTTATGTCAGGACAGGACATGGTTACCCTGACTAACCTTATGTCAGGACAGGACATGGTTACCCTGACTAACCTAGTGTCAGGACATGACATGGATACCCTGACTAAACTAGTGTCTGGACAGGACATGGTTACCCTGACTAACCTATGTCAGGACAGGACATGGTTACCCTGACTAACCTTATGTCAGGACAGGACATGGATACCCTGACTAACCTAGTGTCAGGACAGGACATGGTTACCCTGACTAAACTAGTGTCAGGACAGGACATGGTTACCCTGACTAACCTTAGTGTCAGGACAGGACATGGTTACCCTGACTAACCTAGTGTCAGGACCTGACATGGTTACCCTGACTAACCTAGTGTCAGGACAGGAACCTACGGGACATTACCCTGACTAACCTAGTGTCAGGACAGGGACATGGTTACCCTGACTAACCTAGTGTCAGGACAGGACATGGTACCTGACTAACCTAGTGTCAGGACAGGACATGGTTACCCTGACTAACCTAGTGTCAGGACATGGTTACCCTGACTAACCTAGTGTCAGGACATGGTTACCCTGACCCCAGCCTAGTGTCAGGACATGGTTACCCTGACTAACCTAGTGTCAGGACAGGACATGGTTACCTTGACTAACCTAGTGTCAGGACAGGACATGGTTACCTTGACTAACCTTATGTCAGGAAAGGACATGGTTACCCTGACTAACCTAGTGTCAGGACAGGACATGGTTACCCTGACTAACCTAGTGTCAAGGACAGAGCATGGTTACCTTGACTAACCTGAGTGTCAGGACAGGACATGGTTACCCTGACTAACCTAGTGTCAGGACAGGACATGGTTACCCTGACTAACCTAGTGTCAGGACAGGACATGGTTACCCTGACTAACCTAGTGTCAGGACATGACATGGTTACCCTGACTACCCTAGTGTCAGGACAGGACATGGTTAACCTGACTAACCTAGTGTCAGGACAGGACATGGTTACCCTGAGCCCAATAACCTAGTGTCAGGACAGGACATAGTTACCCTGACCCAACATGTCAGGACAGGACATGGTTACCCTGACTAACCTAGTGTCAGGACATGGTTACCCTGACTAACCTAGTGTCAGGACATGGTTACCCTGACTAACCTAGTGTCAGGACATGGTTACCCTGACTAACCTAGTGTCAGGACAGGACATGGTTACCCTGACTAACCTTATGTCAGGACAGGACATGGTTACCCTGACTAACCTAGTGTCAGGACAGGACATGGTTACCCTGACTAACCTAGTGTCAGGACAGGACATGGTTACCCTGACTAACCTAGTGTCAGGAAAGGACATGGTTACCCTGATGTACTGAACACTATCAGCCAGAATGTTATCAGATATTTGCAAACACTGCTTTATAAACAAACTGTCAATCAAAAGAGTTGCCTCACATTGTCCTTCCTGCATACTCCTATAGTGGTTGTTCTTTTATACCCACATGGGTGGTAAAACAGAAACTCAAAAGGATATTTCACCCCGTACCTCAAAAGTCATCTGAAGTAAAACTGACCCCATATTCCAA
>NW_027003004.1:0-5778 GCF_036934945.1 Oncorhynchus masou masou | reverse complement strand
TAGAGTGGGGATGCGGACAGACAGAGAGGAGGCTGTATAGAAGTGGGGATGCGGACAGACAGAGAGGATGCTAGTAGCAGGAGTGGGGATGGGGACAGACAGAGAGTGAAGGCTGTATAGAGTGGGGATGGGGACAGACAGAGAGTAGGCTGTGTATAGAGTGGGGATGCGGACAGACAGAGAGGATGCTGTATAGAAGTGGGGATGGGGACAGACAGAGAGGAGGCTGTATAAGAGTGGGGATGGGGACAGACAGAGAGTAGGCTGTATAGAGTGGGGATGGGGACAGACAGAGAGGATGCTGTATAGAGTGGGGATGGGGACAGACAGAGAGTAGGCTGTATAGAGTGGGGATGGGGACAGACAGAGAGGATGCTGTATAGAGTGGGGATGGGGACAGACAGAGAGGAGGCTGTATAGAAGTGGGGATGGGGACAGACAGAGAGGATGCTGTATAGAATGGGGATGGGGACAGACAGAGAGGAGGCTGTATAGAGTGGGGATGGGGACAGACAGAGAGTAGGCTGTATAGAGTGGGGATGGGGACAGACAGAGAGGATGCTGTATAGAGTGGGGATGGGGACAGACAGAGAGTAGGCTGTATAGAGTGGGGATGCGGACAGACAGAGAGGATGCTGTATAGAGTGGGGGAGCCAAAGATCAGACATCACTTCTGGACTGCATTAATTAGAAACGGTACAGGAGGAAGAGGGGGAGGAAGAGGGGGAAGGAAGAGGAGAGAAAGGGGGAAGAGGAGGAGGAAAAGGAGAAGAAGAGGAGGGGGAGGAGAGGAAGAGAGGGAGGAGGAGCAGAGGAAGGAGTGGATGAGGAGGTAGGAAGTGCTGCACTGGTTCCTCTAAATAGTTCTGTGTGAAAGATGAGCGTTTCTGCGTGACAGATGAGCATTTTTGTGTGAGGAACACTTCAGTGTGTGGCTGGAAGTCCTAAACATCCACAGCTGGTACAAACCAGACATCTACATTCCTGTCTGTTCTAATCTATATAATAAACAACATACATCTACATTCCTGTCTTTTCCAATCTATATAATAAACAACATCTACATTCCTGTCTGTTCTAATCTATATAATAAACAACATACATCTACATTCCTGTCTGTTCTAATCTATATAATAAACAACATCTACATTCCTGTCTGTTCTAATCTATATAATAAACAACATACATCTACATTCCTGTCTGTTCTAATCTATATAATAAACAACATACATCTACATTCCTGTCTTTTCCAATCTATATAATAAACAACATCTACATTCCTGTCTGTTCTAATCTATATAATAAACAACATCTACATTCCTGTCCGTTCTAATCTATATAATAAACAACATCTACATTTCTGACTGCTCTAATCTATATAATAAACAACATCTACATTCCTGTCTGTTCTAATCTATATAATAAACAACATCTACATTCCTGTCCGTTCTAATCTATATAATAAACAACATCTACATTCCTGTCCGTTCTAATCTATATAATAAACAACATCTACATTCCTGTCCGTTCTAATTCATAATAAACAACATCTACATTCCTGACTCTAATCTATATAATAAACAACACCTAATATTCCTGTCTGTTCTAATTCCATATAATAAACAACATCTGCATTCCTGTCTGTTCTAATCTATATAATAAACAACATACATCTACATTCCTGACTGCTCTAATCTATATAATAAACAACATCTGCATTCCTGTCTGTTCTAATCTATATAATAACAACATACATCTACATACCTGTCTGTTCTAATCTATATAATAAACAACATCTACATCCCTGTCTGCCCTAATCTATATAATAAACAACATACATTCGCATTACCTGACACTTTCGTCCGTACAGTACATAAAGCCAGCTTATGAAAACACAGTAGCCAACCAAAAAGCACATCCACAAGATGGTATAAGCCTTAGCATAGCCCCAGGCATGCAGGCAGCTAAGATTTGCAGTTGGACTGTAGTGGCTGTGAGTCGAGACAGAGGCAGGCAGCTGAGAGGCATGGGAACACTAGTGACTCCCCCGATGCACACAAAACACCTTAAATGTTGCATGAAGTGGGACAACATGGTGTCATGTATCATTTAACAGTAGGAAACTAGGCTTTGGAGAGTTTTAGAGTTCCAACTGCAGCGATCTGCTTCCTCAGGTGTGTGTGTGTGTCTGCAGAGATCTGCTTTCTCAGGTGTGTGTGTCTGCAGTGATCTGCTTTCTCAGGTGTGTGTGTGTGTGTGTGTGTGTGTGTGTGTGTGTGTGTGTGTGTGTGTGTGTGTGTGTGTGTGTCTGCAGCGATCTGCTTTCTCAGGCGTGTGTGTCTGCAGTGATCTGCTTTCTCAGGTGTGTGTGTGTGTCTGCAGTGATCTGTTTTTTCAGTTGTGTGTGTGTCTGCAGTGATCTGCTTACTCAGGTGTGTGTGTGTGTCTGCAACGATCTGCTTCCTCAGGTGTGTGTGTGCCTTCAGCGATCTGCTTTCTCAGGTGTGTGTGTGTGTCTGCAGCAATCTGCTTTCTCAGGTGTGTGTGTGTGTGTCTGCAGCGATCTGCTTTCTCAGGTGTGTGTGTGTCTGCAGTGATCTGCTTTCTCAGGTGTGTGTGTATCTGCAGCCATATGCTTTCTCAGGTGTGTGTGTGTATACAGCGGTCTGCTTTCTCAGGTGTGTGTGTGTATACAGCGGTCTGCTTTCTCAGGTGTGTGTGTATACAGCGGTCTGCTTTCTCAGGTGTGTGTGTGTATACAGCGGTCTGCTTTCTCAGGTGTGTGTGTGTATACAGCGATATGCTTTCTCAGGTGTGTGTGTGTGTATACAGCGGTCTGCTTTCTCAGGTGTGTGTGTGTGTAAACAGCGATATGCTTTCTCAGGGTGTGTGTGTATACAGCGGTCTGCTTTCTCAGGTGTGTGTGTGTGTGTATACAGCGATATTCTTTCAGGTGTGTGTGTGTGTGTGTATACAGCTGTCTGCTTTCCTCAGGTGTGTGTGTGTGTATACAGCGATATTCTTCTCAGGTGTGTGTGTGTGTGTATACAGCGGTCTGCTTTACAGGTGTGTGTGTGTGTAAACAGCTTATATGCTTTCTCAGGTGTGTGTATATAGCGGTCTGCTTTCTCAGGTGTGTGTAAACAGCGATATGCTTTCTCAGGTGTGTGTGTATACAGCGGTCTGCTTTTTCAGGTGTGTGTGTGTAAAACAGCGATATGCTTTCTCAGGTGTGTGTGTGTATACAGCGATATGCTTCTCAGGTGTGTGTGTGTGTGTAAACAGCGATATGCTTTCTCAGGTGTGTGTGTGTATACAGTGATATGCTTTCCAGGTGTGTGTGTATACAGCTGTCTGCTTCAGGTGTGTGTGTGTACACAGCGTCTGCTTTCTTCTCAGGTGTGTGTGTGCATACAGCGATATGCTTTCTCAGGTGTGTGTGTATACAGCGGTCTGCTTTCTCAGGTGTGTGTGTGTGTGTGTATACAGCGTTCTGCTTTCTCAGGTGTGTGTGTGTGTGCATACAGCGATATGCTTTCTCAGGTGTGTGTGTGAATACAGCGGTCTGCTTTCTCAGGTGTGTGTGTGTATACAGCGGTCTGCTTTCTCAGGTGTGTGTGTATACAGCGGTCTGCTTTCTCAGGTGTGTGTGTATACAGTGATATGCTTTCTCAGGTGTGTGTGTATACAGCGATATGCTTTCTCAGGTGTGTGTGTATACAGTGATATGCTTTCTCAGGTGTGTCTGTATACAGCGATATGCTTTCTCAGGTGTGTGTGTGTATACAGTGATATGCTTTCTCAGGTGTGTGTATGTGTGTATACAGCGATATGCTTTCTCAGGTGTGTGTGTATACAGCGATATGCTTTCTCAGGTGTGTGTGTATACAGCGATATGCTTTCTCAGGTGTGTGTGTATACAGCGATATGCTTTTCAGGTGTGTGTGTGTATACAGCGATATACTTTCCTGGGTGTGTGTGTGTGTATACATCGATATGCTTTCAGGTGTGTGTGTGTGTATACAGTGATATGCTTTCTCAGGTGTGTGTGTATACACAGATATGCTTTCAGGTGTGTGTGTGTACAGTGATATGCTTTCTCTCAGGTGTGTGTGTGTGTATACCGCGACATAAGTCAGTGTGTGTGTATACAGTGATATGCTTTCAGGTGTGTGTATACATGATATGCTTTCAGGTGTGTGTGTGTATACAGCTATGCTTTCTCAGGTGTGTGTGTATACAGTGATATGCTTTCAGGTGTGTGTGTATACAGTGATATGCTTTCAGGTGTGTGTATGTGTGTCTGCAGCGATCTGCTTTTTCTCAGGTGTTTATGTGTGTCTGCAGCGATCTGCTTTTTCAGGTGTGTGTATGTGTCTGCAGTGATCTGCTTTCTCATGTGTGTGTGTGTCTGCAACGATCTGCTTTCTCAGCTGTGTGTGTGTCTGCAGCGATCTGCTTTCAGGTGTGTGTATGTGTGTCTGCAGCGATCTGCTTTCTCAGGTGTGTGTGTGTGTCTGCAGTGATCTGCTTTATCAGGTGTGTGTGTATCTGCAGCCATATGCTTTCTCAGGTGTGTGTCTGTCTGTAGCAGTCTGCTTTCCAGGGTGTGTGTATACAGTGATATGCTTTCAGGTGTGTGTGTATGTGTATACAGCGATCTTCAGGTGTGTGTGTGTGTATACAGCGATATGCTTTCAGGTGTGTGTGTGTGTGTATACAGCGGTCTGCTTGCTTTCTCAGGTGTGTGTGTGTGTAAACAGCGATATGCTTTCTCAGGTGTGTGTGTGTGTGTAAACAGCGATATGCTTTCTCAGGTGTGTGTGTGATACAGCGATATGCTTTCTCAGGTGTGTGTGTATACAGCGATATGCTTTCTCAGGTGTGTGTGTGTATACAGTGATATGCTTTCTCAGGTGTGTGTGTGTATACAGCGGTCTGCTTTCTCAGGTGTGTGTGTGTGTGTATACAGCGGTCTGCTTTCTCAGGTGTGTGTGTGTGCATACAGCGATATGCTTTCTCAGGTGTGTGTGTGAATACAGCGGTCTGCTTTCTCAGGTGTGTGTGTGTATACAGCGGTCTGCTTTCTCAGGTGTGTGTGTATACAGCGGTCTGCTTTCTCAGGTGTGTGTGTATACAGTGATATGCTTTCTCAGGTGTGTGTGTATACAGCGATATGCTTTCTCAGGTGTGTGTGTATACAGTGATATGCTTTCTCAGGTGTGTCTGTATACAGCGATATGCTTTCTCAGGTGTGTGTGTGTTTACAGTGATATGCTTTCTCAGGTGTGTGTATGTGTGTATACAGCGATATGCTTTCTCAGGTGTGTGTGTATACAGCGATATGCTTTCTCAGGTGTGTGTGTATACAGCGATATGCTTTCTCAGGTGTGTGTGTATACAGCGATATGCTTTCTCAGGTGTGTGTGTATACAGCGATATGCTTTCTCAGGTGTGTGTGTGTATACAGCGGTCTGCTTTCTCAGGTGTGTGTGTGTGTGTATACAGCGATATGCTTTCTCAGGTGTGTGTGTATACAGCGATATGCTTTCTCAGGTGTGTGTGTATACAGCGATATACTTTCTCAGGTGTGTGTGTGTGTATACAGCGATATGCTTTCTCAGGTGTGTGTGTGTGTGTCTGCAGCGATCTGCTTTTTCAGGTGTGTGTATGTGTCTGCAGTGATCTGCTTTCTCATGTGTGTGTGTGTCTGCAACGATCTGCATTCTCAGCTGTGTGTGTGTGTCTGCAGCGATCTGCTTTCTCAGGTGTGTGTAT